>NC_053027.1:178928731-179226667 GCF_003073215.2 Triticum urartu
GATGCACCGCTCGATGTGCAAACCCCTACAACGTCGTCTGTGGATGTTGTGAACACCTGACAGACACATCCTGATGACTACTTGATAGTTTAGTGCACCATACTTTACGGCTTAGAATCGGGATTCCAATGACGTTTTGAATGCCATAAGACATATGAGATGTTCCAAGAGCTGAAATTGGGATTTCAGGCTCATGCCCGTGTTGAGAGGTATGAGACCTCTCACAAGTTCTTTTGCCAACAAGATGGAGGAGAATAGCTCAGCTAGTGAGCATGTGCTCAGAATGTCTGGGTGCTACAATCACTTAAATCAAGTGGGAGTTAAACTTCCAGATAAGATAGTGATTGATAGAGTTCTCTAGCCACTATCACTAAGCTACTAGATCTTCGTGATGAACTATGACATGCAAGGGATGGAGTTGATTCCGGAGCTGTTCTCGGTGCTTAAGACCGCAAAAGGTAGAAATCAAGAAGGAGCATCAAGTGTTGATGGTTTAACAAGACCACTGGTTTCAAGAAGGGCAAGGGCTAGAAGGGAAACTTCATGGATGGCAAACCAGTTGCCGCTCCAGTGAAGGAACCCAAGGTTGAATCCAAACCCGAGACTAAGTGCTTCTATTGTAAGGGGAACGGTCACTGGTAGCGGAATTACCCCAAATGCATGGTAGATAAGAAGGCTGGCAACTTCAACAAAGTATATACGTGTTATTAATGTGTACCTCACTAGTACTCCTGGTAGCACCTGGGTATTGGATACCGGTTCAGTTGCTATTATTGGTGACTTGAAGCAAAAGCTACGGACTAAACGGAGACTGGCTAAGGGCGAGGTGACGATGTGTGTTGGAAGTGTTTCCAAAGTTGATGAGATCACCATCGCACGCTCCATCTGCCTTCGGGATTAGTATTGAACCTAGATAAATGTTATTAGGTGTCTACATTGAGCATGAATATGATTAGATCATGCTCATTGCAATACGGTTATTCATTTAAGTTAGAGAATAATGGTTATTCTGTTTACATGAATAATACCTTTCATGGTCATGCACCCTATGTGAATGGTTTAGTGAATCTTGGTCGTGGTAATACACATGTTCATGCCAAAAGATGTAGATAGTACCACTTTCTTGTGGCACTGCCGCTTAGGTCATATTAGCATAAGATGCATGAAGAAACTCCGTGTCGATGGATGTTTGGAGTCACTTGATTATTGAATCGCTTGACACATGTGAGCCATGCCTCATGGGAAGGATGACTAAGACCCCATTTTTAGGTAAAATGAAACGGGCAAGTGACTTGTTGGAAATCATACATGCTAATGCGTGTGATCCAATGAGAATTGAAGAGTGCGGTGGATATCGCTATTTTCTCATCTTCACTGATGATTTGAGTAGATATAGGTATATTTACTTAATGAAACACAAGTCTGAAACATTTGAAAAGTTCAAGCGGTTTCAGAGTGAAGTTAAGAACCATCATAACAAGAAGATCAAATTCCTATGATCTGATCGATGAGAATTTCTGAGTTATGAGTTTGGCAATCACTTAAGACATTGTGGAATTGTTTCATAGTTGAAGCCACCTGGAACACCACAGGGTAATGGTGTGTCCGGACGTCGTAATCCAACCTTATGAGATATGGTGCGATCTATGATGTCTCTTACCGATCTACCGTTTTCATTTTGAGGATATGCGTTAGAGACAGCTGCATTCACTTTAGATAGGACACCATCTAAGTCCGTTGAGACGATGTCGTATGAATATGGTTTGGCAAGAAACCAAAATTGTCGTTTCTTAATGTTTGGGGCTGCGATGCTTAAGGCTTCAGCCGGAGAAGCTCGAACCCAAAAGCGGACAAACACATCTTCATAGGATACCCAAAGGTGACAGTTGGCTATACCTTCTATCTCAGATCCGAGGGCAAATTGTTTGTCGCTAAGAACGGGTCCTTTCTCGAGAAGGAGTTTCTCTCGAAAGAATTGAGTGGGAGGAAGATAGAACTTGATGAGGTTGTCGAACCTTTACTTCAACCAGAGAGTGATGCGACACAGAAAGATGTTTTCTGTGGCACCTACATCTGTTGAATAGGAAGTTAATGATAGTGATCATGAAGCTTCGGATCAAGTTGCTATCGAACCTCATAGGTCGACAAGGATATGTACTACTCCTGAGTGGTACGGTAATCCTGTCTTAGATATCATGTTGTTAGATAACAATGAACCTATCAGCTATGGAGAAGCGATGGTGGGACCGTATTCTGACAAATGGTTAGAAGCCATGAAATCCGAGATAGGATCCATGTATCAGAACAAAGTATGGACTTTGGTGGACTTGCCCAATGATCGGCGAGCCATTGAGATAAATGGATCTTTAAGAAGAAGACGGGCATGGGCGGTAATGTTACCGTCTATGAAGCTCGACTTGTGGGAAAGAGTCTTTTCACAAGTTCAAGGAGTTGACTACGATGAGAATTTCTCACCCGTAGCGATGCTTAAGTCCGTCGGAATCATGTTAGCATTAGCTGTATTTTTCGATTATGAAATCTGACAGATGGATGTCAAAACAAGTTTTCTTACCAGTTTTCGTAAGAAAAAGTTGTATGTGATACAATAAAAGGTTTTGTCGATCCTAAGGATGCTAAAAGGTATGCTGGCTCCAGCAATCCTTCTATGGACTTGAGCAAGCATCTCGTAGTCGGAATATATGCTTTGATGGAGTGATCAAAGCTTTTAGGTTTATACAATGTTTTCTAGAAACTTGTATTTACAAGAAAGTGAGTGGGAGCACTACAACATTTCTGATAAGTATATGTGGATGACATATTGTTGGTTTGAAATAATGTAGAATTTCTGGAAAGCATAAACGGTTGTTTGAAGAGTGATTTTCAAAGGAAGACCTGGATAAAGCTGCTTACATATTGGGCATCAAGATCTATAGAAATAGATCAAGACGCCTGATGATACTTTCAAAGAACGCACACCTTGACATGTTTTTGAAGGAGTTCAAAATAGATCAGTCAAAGAAGGGGTTCTTACCTGAGTTGTAAGGTGTGAAGTTGAGTAAGACTCAAAGCTTGACCACGGCAGAAGAAAGAGGAAGGACGAAGGTCATCCCCTATGCTTTTGTCATAGGCTCTATACGGTATGCCATGCTGAGTACCGCACCTGATGTGTGCCTTGCCACATGTCATGCAAGAGGGTACAAAGGTGATCTAGGAGTGGATCACCAGATAGCGGTCAAAATTATCCTTATAGGAATAAGGAAATGTTTCTCGGTTATGGAGGTGATAAAGAGTTCGACGTAAAGAGTTACGTTGATGCAAGCTTAACACTTATCTAGATAGCTCTGAGTAGAGATACCGGATACGTATAATGGAGCAACAATTTGGAATAGCTCCAAGTGGAACGTGGTAGCAGCATCTACGATATGACATAAAGTTTTGCGAAATACATAGGGATCTGAATATTGCAGACCCGTTGACTACAACCTCTCTCACAAGCATAACATGATCAAACCCAGAACTCATTGAGTGTTAATCACATAGTGATGTGAACTAGATTATTGACTCTAGTAAACTCTTTGGATGTTGGTCACATGGTGATGTGACCTGTGAGTGTTAATCACATGGCGATGTGAACTAGATTGTTGACTCTAGTGCAAGTGGGAGACTGTTGGAAATATGCCCTAGAGGAAATAATAAATTAGTTATTATTATATTATATTTCATTGTTCATGATAATTGTTTATTATCCATGCTAGAATTGTATTGATAGGAAACTTAGATACATGTGTGGATACATAGACAACACCATGTCCCTAGTAAGCCTCTAGTTGACTAGCTCGTTGATCAATAGATGGTTGCGGTTTCCTGACCATGGACATTGGATGTCGTTGATAATGGGATCACATCATTAGGAGAATGATGTGATGGACAAGACCCAATCCTAAGCCTAGCAGAAGATCGTGTAGTTCGTATGCTAAAGCTTTTCTAATGTCAAGTATCATTTCCTTAGACCATGAGATTGTGAAACTCCCGGATACCGTAGGAGTGCTTTGGGTGTGCCAAACGTCACAACGTAACTGGGTGGCTATAAAGGTGCACTATGGGTATCTCCGAAAGTGTCTGTTGGGTTGGCACGAATCGAGACTGGGATTTGTCACTCCGTGTAACGAAGAGGTATCTCTAGGCCCACTCGGTAGGACATCATTAGAATGTGTACAATGTGACCAAGGAGTTGATCACGGGATGATGTGTTATGGAACGAGTAAAGAGACTTGCCGATAACAAGATTGAACAAGGTATCGGGATACCGACGATCGAATCTCGGGCAAGTATCGTACCGATAGACAAAGGGAATTGTATACGGGATTGATTGAATCCTTGACATCGTGGTTCATCCGATGAGATCATCGTGGAGCATGTGGGAGCCAACATGGGTATCCAGATCCCGCTGTTGGTTATTGATCGGAGAGTTGTCTCGGCCATGTCTGCATGACTCCCGAGCCCGTAGGGTCTACACACTTAAGGTTCGATGACGCTAGGGTTATAGGGAAAGTATGTACGCAGTTACCGAATGTTGTTCGAAGTCCCAGATGAGATCCCGGACGTCACGAGGAGTTCTGGAATGGTCCAGAGGTAAAGATTTATATATGGGAAGTCCCGTTTTGGTCACCGAAAAAGTTTCGGGTGCTATCAGTAACGTACCGGGACCATCGGGAGGGTCCCGGGGGTCCACCAGCTGGGGCAACCAGCCATAGAAGGCTGCGTGGGCCAAGTGTGGGAGGGGACCAGCCCCAGGTGGGCTGGTGCGCCCCTCCCACCAAGGCCCAAGGCGCAAGGGAGAGTGGGAGGGGGCAAACCCTAGGTCCAGATGGGCCTTAAGGCCCACCCTAGGTGCGCCCCTTCTCTCCTCCCTTGGCCGCCACCCTAGATGGGTTTTGGGGCTGCCGCCACCCCTAGGGAGGGAACCCTAGATGGGGACGCAGCCCCTCCCCTTCCCCTATATATACTTGAGGTATTGGAGGCTGCAAGACACACGAGATCCTCTCCCTCTTGGCGCAGCCCTACCTCTCTCCCTCCTCATCTCTCGTAGTGCTTGGCGAAGCCCTGCTGGAGTTCCGCGCTCCTCCACTACCACCACGCCATCGTGCTGCTGCTGGACGGAGTCTTCCCAACCTCTCCTTCTCCCCTTACTAGATCAAGGCATGGGAGACGTCACCGGGCTGCACGTGTGTTGAACGCGGAGGCGTCGTGGTTTGGCGCTTAGATCGGAATCAACCGCGATCTGAATCGCTGCGAGTACGACTCCTTCATCTGCGTTCTTGCAACGCTTCCGCTTAGCGATCTACAAGGGTATGTAGATGCACTCTCCTTCCCCTCGTTGCTAGATTACTCCATAGATTGATCTTGGTGATGCGTAGAAAATTTTAAATTTCTGCTACGATCCCCAACAGCTCGAGCGTCTGCTCTTCTCTCTTGACCCTTTGCTAACCGACATCACCCCAGGCCGATCTAGGCAGTTAGGCGGGGGTGTGGATGTGTAGGGCAGTGCTCCCCGAGGTGCAGTGCGGCGCGCGTGCGTGTAGTACAAAAATCGGAGGCGTGCAGTGCAGTAGAGCACCAGATGGCAGTGGCCAACAGCCCCTCGATCCCGTCTCTTTGCCGACGGCAACTACTCACATGGCGCTGCTCCCTGGACCCGCTCCATCACCGGCATCCCGCCGATCCAACGAGCAGCAACGGAGGACCCCTGCAGATCCCGTGCTCCTCGTCAACGGCGGCCGCCACCTGTTGTCTAGATGAAGAAGAGGCGGTTTGCAGTCCACGCGACGTCGGCGTGCAGTTTGTGTGTAGCTTCTAGCCCAACGACGACCTGATCCTCTCCATTCTCGGAGTTAATTTATTTCCCCCAATTTCACCTCACTCCCTATAGAAAGGTTATATATAGCAACTGAACCTCTTAGTTAGCAATTTGGTGTTGTCACTATGGAATTCGAATTTGGTGTTTGGTGCTTCCCATTGATCCATTTTTTATCCTCTAAAATCCTCAATGTATATGCAAGTACGAGTAGTATACAAACCAATACATATATAGAGTGTTTTTGGTGCTTTTAACATTATTTATTGTCAGTTCCATCCTAGTGTCGGTAACAACTATATTATCCTGGCTGCAGCAACAAGTTCTATCAAACTTGGCGAGGTCCCAGCCACCCACGACATGCAATACGAATGGTGACGCCGTGCAGTTTGCTCTGCGAATGTTGTCCAGGTTTGTTTCTGTTTACAAACATTTTCTAGTGTTTTTCAGGATGCAGTACAGTTCAATTCAGTTTGGTGCTAAAAAAAGTGCAGCTCAGAAATCTATTTTTGCATCTAGGATTTGCCGTTGGAGATTGTCTAAATCCTTGTGGTGGTGTTCCTTCTCGCTGGTGGTGGTGCTACTGCAAGCTGGAGTGGAGCTCTACCCTGACGCGTGGCGCTACAGTCCCTCTCAGTTGTCCCTCACCGCCATACTCCTCTCTCAAGTAGAGAGCATCAGTTCGATTTGTAATGCAGGCGTCTAGTTCCAGCAGCCGAGGTAGCAAGCAGTTTAGTGGCAGCGTGCTTGCAGTTTGGTGCATGTTGTCTTACATTTCGGTTGCAAAAAAATGATGCATATAAGATGCGTCCAGTTGCGGTTTAGTTGCTGTGCAGATGCAGTTTTGCTAGGGTACGAGGTGGTGCTTCGTTGTGCAGTGGAAAAAACAAAGAAAACGGAAAAGGGCAAAATAGAAGAATGCAGTACACATGGCTCATCACTATAGTCCCAAAAGCATGTTAATGAAAAACATTGTCCCAAAAAAATGTTACATGAAAATGTCGTGCCTGCTATGGCTCGTTCCTAACTCGGCCTCGCCGGGATGGGGGAGGGGTCCCCCTCCCCCGGCTCAGCCTCGCGCTAACGCGGCAGTGTGCTCGTTTGACAGGCGTAGTGCAGTTATTCTGTTTCCCCACCCCCACGCAACCACACACCCTAAAAAGATAAATCTTCTTCAGTCCATACAAAAAATGTGTCAGTACGACTATGCCACTCGATGCGGTCCTATATATCTTATCCAGATGTTCATAAAAAAATAAAAAAATGCTGAAAGAAAATGAGAACAAAGAGAAAGCGAGGGAAACGCACTATAAAAAAGATGTCGGTTCAAGCAGATGAGAACATTCGGTACTAATATAAAAAATGCTTATATTAGGAAAAAAATCATAAAAACTAGAAGGACAAAATGCTAAGAATCAAAAATATTGACCGCCCAAGGGACAGGCCAGCCCAACACAGGTGGGTACTAGGACCCAAGCCAACTGCAAAACCACCGGCGAATCCATTGTAAACCAGACTGCGGAGGCCAACCCACCAGGGCCCACAGGTCATGGCAGAGAGCGAGTGCCGTGTTTAAGCGCTCAGGTAAGTGTTCAGAGGAGTTCGACCAGTAAGCCACGGCAACGCTTATAAATAGGTCGAGAGCCCCCTCGACTAGCGAGGTGGGACTAAAACGTATAGCGCACACGCACGCCCCACTGCACAGCGTGTGGACGAGCTATTTGGGCCGAAAACAATGGCTCCAGGGGGATGGCCCAATACAACAATTCGCCCCATTATAAAATTCCAGCCGATCACACACGACCAAATAAAAGAAACGAATGCAGATAATTTTAAAAAAACCTCATAAGAAATCAGTTCAAAATAAAGAATGCAGAAAAGTTCAAACACATGTTAATTGTAAGAACTAAAAAAATAAAAAAAATTGGAAAACTAAACGTAGAAGATTGTAATAAAAATTTCAGAAACAAGTTTTTAAAAAGTTCAACTACTAAAATTCATAAGGTTCAAGTAAAATTAATACTATGCAGCAAAGACTAAATTCTTTTTATTTTAAAAAATACTAGAACTATCACTATTCAACTAAAAAATTGTGTTCTAAAATTCCTGTCAAATAGTAAGGAAAAATGCTCTACAGCAAACGAATGCGGTTGGCCATTGACATCCAAAATAGTTCAGTACTATCATTAATAGTATGTAAGTTCAACAAACTCAAACCCAAGGGGTCCTACAACCATCATCAGCGTATATTTTTCGTGTCCGAGCTATGTACATGAAAATATCCCAGTAAAAGCAAAGGATTCCCATCAGTTCAACTATAATTGTTCCAATTCAGATATAAAAAATAGTTGTGCTTGAGCAAAAAATAGGAAGCATTACATAAATAAAAAATAGCGCATACAATAACATACGAACAAATTGTTCCAAACCATCTGGTAATAACATATAATTCAACCATCTCACATGCATTGTTTTAAAGAAAAATACTGCAACATAATCAAACACACACAAATCTCACAACCAGCATCATTTGCCACATTTAAACCTACAACACATGAATTCTGAATGTCAAAGAGTCTTCTTCCCTGGAGAACATAACCATAACCACATCTCCATCCTCAATTCCAGACTCTGCCACAAACTCCTTCCACCCAGTAGTTAGGTTGATGCAACCATCAAACTCGATGTGGTAGGCAACTTCCATCAACTGATACCCGTTTTGTCTGAAGTCTCCATCTTCAGTATCCCGGAACTAGGAGCGACAATCCTGATTCTGGGTGACATTTTCTGCAAATGGGCATGGGAGTTGAAAATAAAGTGAACACCTAACATAACTGAATATTTACACAGATCTAGGAACTGCTGCATAACAAAGTGAAAAGAAATATCTGAACCAAAACAAAAACACCAAACTAACTAGTCATATGACCTGACTAAACTGAAGAAATATACATATCAATACCCCTACAGTAAAACATCTGACAAAAAAGAACAAGGATTATACAAAAATGGATAAATACTATTAAGTAATGAACGAATACACACACGAATCCCTACTGTTAACTTCTAACAAAACCAAATAAAAATTATAGGCAAACTATTGATAAAACTAAACTACAGATTTAGTCCATGGGATTCAAAATGAGACCTACAAAAAGAAGAAAACAAAAAGAATAGAAACACATACCCATGATTCCTCCAAGTCCCCAACCGTCAGGCGACAAACATAGGGTGCACGAAACCCATGGTTGATGTACAACAGACATGAAAGTTGCCCACGACACTGACTCTCGGCGAGCTCCAAACCAGATTCGTACACACAGCCGTCAGCTATGCGCGCCATCTTTGTGAGATATCCGCATGAACAATCCTCCATGGGAAACACAAGAAAAGGGAAGAAAACAACAGAGAGAAGAGGGAGGAACCTAGATCTGATTCTAGAAGAAGGAAGAAAAAGGAGGGGGAGCTGAGCCACACACCACACATAGATGGATAGAATTTATAACCAAGAAGACTCGGAGATTATAAAAATAATAAATAGGTAGGTGGGCAGCCAGTTGGTAGAAAATAGTTAATATACAAGTCACACAACATTGACCGCAAATCAGTTCAACTTCAGATAAAGAAGCAGTTCAAAAATAATTATTGGAGAGCACATACGGCAGCAGTTCAAACTGCACAAAACAAACATATGTAGATAAAAGAACTCATTCAGAGGTAGACAGTTGAATTCATTTAGTCATTCAACCATCTGCTCCCTCACAACACAAACTTAAAAACATAAAAATTCAGTACTTCGGTCATAACGATCAAAGAAACGACGCCATTTGGCCCTGGTGGATGGATGTGGAGCCGTGGCTTCTCTCACCCTAGCCCAAATGATGATCTGAATATGGTTCCTTCCCCTGCCCTCTAGGAAAAGTAGCTCCAGTTCATTGGAGTTGCAAGTATCCATCACCTTGCATGCAAGGCATCCGTTGAACTTTGCCTCCACTTCCTCCTCGGCAGCACGTCGTGCCCTCTGCCTACACTTGTGCCTCCTCCTCCTCTGCTATGCTACTGCAGCCCTCACATCGAAGACATCCCCCTCCTCCTCTATGACCTCTCCCAGCTCAGGATCCATCTAGCTTTTCTTTGGTGGCAGCTGGTGGAATGAAAGTGACAGAGGGCTCGGGTTTTATACTCAAAGTGCAGATGTTTGGGTAGGCAGCTAGTAGAAAATACTTACTCTGATGTGAACATACAGTAATACAACTATGACATGGAGCAGTCCAACTACACATACGGCAGTCATTCAAACAACACTGAAAAACACACAACTTAATTACACATTTTGACCAGATTACAAGAAATCGTAGGCTACAGTCAGCCACCATACACCACCTCCACCAACGATAAAATCACATGGGAAACCGGGGTAGAAACAACTCAAGAAGCAAAATTGACAACACAAATATATTCATACAATCCTCATCTCTCTCCCTGCAACGCCAATTCGAAAATAAAACATCATAAAAAGAAGAACACATTTGCATGGCGGACATGGCTAACGACCAACAACACCAAAACTTCTAATCAGAAATTACAGTGAAAGAATCTCCAAAAGCTCTAACACACTGATCATTCCCACATCCCAATAACACATAAAATAACAAAGCGGACGTAAAATCAACGACTATGAACACCACGGTAAACACCAACGCCTACAACACCTCCGCCACCAAATACCCACGCCGTCACCTTCGGTGACTTGAGATCAAAAAACACGACCAGGTGAGCGTGCGCACGTGCGAAGCCCCGTACATGTCTACTCTGGCAATGAATGGCCGGCAGCACCGCGCCGGAGAACCCCCGGAAGCCCCCTGTTGAATCCCATGTTTCCGTCCGTCGAAGACGCAAGAAGATCACTTCAAGTAGCAAACCACGTCAGTCCAACTTGTAAACTTCGTCAGTTCAAGTTGGGTGACAGAATAATACTCTGTTACGCGAGACAGAATAGCCCATATATATATATTCTAATAACACCCTTAAGAGTCTTATTCTAATAACACGAGTCTTATTCTGATAACACCTCCTACTCCGCCTACCCCCACAACCCATCACTCCCCCGAGCCCCGAGGGCATAACCTCCCTCCCATTCCGCATCGGTGCCCCGCAAGACCACCACCTACCACAAGCCCGGCCGCCCACCACAACTCCCACAGCCCCCGGCCCCCCCCCCCCCCCCCCCCCAGCCCCCCGCCTCTCTCCAACCCCCACCCCGCGCACCACCAGCCTCCCATGCCCCACCTTCTAATCCCACCCACACCGACACACAAGGCCATGGCCACCCCCCGATCCCCCACCTTCTTCCCCGCCGGGGGCCCCGCACCCCTACCTTCTTCCTCGCCGGAGCCCCACAACCCACCACCTTCTCCATGGCCTCCTCCCCCACCGGTGGCCGTGCTTGTCAGGCCCGACCTCGCCGGAACCCCGCGGCGAGCCCCTACCCCGACAGGGGCCTACCCTCCTCCAATGGCTCGGACCACCATGGCTCCGCCACAAATCTAAAACAAGACTCTGGAGGGGGCCTGCCCCCCGCGCCGGCTAGGGTCATCCTCTCTGTCCATGGCCAGACGAAGACTAGCGCGTCGTCTCCGACCTCCGCTGACAACCATGGCCACCGCGCCACATCTCACCTCCCTTCCCTCCTTCCCAGGTCATGCGCCCCTTCACCGCCATCGACGTGACGAGGTCAACGGCCAAAGCCATGGCCACCAAGCGCGTCCGCAACAGCAACAGAATTGAAGTGCGTCGGGGCACGCGATGCGGTTCGGTGACGCGTGGTCATGTAGTTCGCGGCCACCACGGCCCCCCTCATCTCTACCTCCATGGCCACGTCCTCAACCAGCGGCGCCCTGACCTCATTGCCGGCCATGGCGCCGCAGCCACCAGGCTCAAGCGTCTGCTCTTCTCCCTGGACCCTTTGCTAGCCGGCGTCACCCTGGGCCGATCCAGGCAGTTGGGCGGGGGTGTGGATGTGCAGGGCAGTGCTTCCCGAGGTGAAGGGCGGCGCGCGTGCGTGCAATCCAAAACTCGGAGGCGTGCAGTGCAGTAGAGCACCAGACGGCAGTGGCCAACAGCCCCTCGATCCCATCTCTCTGTCGACGGCAACTACTCACATGGCGCTGCTCCTTGGACCCGCTCCATCACCGGCATCCCGCCGATCCGACGAGCAGCAACGGAGGACCCCTGCAGATCCCGTGCTCCTTGTCAACGGTGGCCGCCACCTGTTGTCCAGATGAAGAAGAAGCGGTTTGCAGTCCACGCGATGCCGGCGTACAGTTTGTGTGTGCAGCTTCCAGCCCAACGACGGCCTGATCCTCTCCATTCTCGGAGTTAATTTATTTCCCCCAATTTCACCTCACTCCCTGTAGAAAGGTTATATATAGCAACTGAACCTCTTAGTTAGCAATTTGGTGTTGTCACTATGGAATTCGAATTTGGTGTTTGGTGCTTCCCATTGATCCATTTTTTTGTCCTCTAAAATCCTCAATGTATATGCAAGTACGAGTAGTATACAAACCAATACATATATAGAGTGTGTTTGGTGCTTTTAACATTCTTTATTGTCAGTTCCATCCTAGTTTCGGTAACAACTATATTATCCTGGCTGCAGCAACAAGTTTTATCAAACTTGGCGAGGTCCCAGCCACCCACGGCATGCAATACGGATGGTGACGCCATGCAGTTTGTTGTGCGAATGCTGTCCAGGTTTGTTGTTTTTTACAAACATTTTCTTGTGTTTTTTAGGATGCAGTACAGTTCAATTTAGTTTGGTGCTAAAAAAGTGCAACTCAGAAATCTGTTTTTGCATCTAGGATTTGCCCTTGGAGATTGTCTAAATCCTTGTGGTGGTGTTCCTTCCCGCTGGTGGTGGTGCTACTGCGAGCTGGAGTGGAGCTCTACCCTGACGCGTGGCGCTACAGTCCCTCTCGGTTGTCCCTCACCGCCATACTCCTCTCTCAAGTAGAGAGCATCAGTTCGATTTGTAATGCAGGCGTCTAGTTCCAGCGGCCGAGGTGGCAAGCAGTTTAGTGGCAGCGTGCTTGCAGTTTGGTGCATGTTGTCTTACATTTTGGTTGCAAAAAAATGATAAATATAAGATGCGTCCAGTTGCAGTTTAGTTGCTGCGCAAATGCAGTTTTGCTAGGGTACGAGGTGGTGCTTCGTTGTGCAGTGGAAAAACAAAGAAAACGGAAAAGGGCAAAATAGAAGAATGCAGTACACATGGCTCATCACTACAGTCCCAAAAGCATGTTAATGAAAAACATTGTCCCAAAAAAAATGTTACATGAAAATGTCAGCAGTAACTCGTGCGATTCACAGAGTTTACGGTAGTCTTGAGGTTCACTTTTTATAGTATTGCGGTTTCACCAACGCTTACATGAAGTGCACTCCCATCTCGTTTGGGAAATTTACGTCCCACAAAAAAGAAATCATGCAGTGCACTTGTCCGTCCGATGAAGTGCGGGTTTTAGTCTAAAGAAGTTCGGTTTGTTACCTTGTTTGGGAAAATTTACATCCCACAAAAAAAGAAATCGTGCAGTGCATTTGTTCGTGTGATGGAGTGCGGATTTTAGTCTAAAGAAGTGCGGTTTGCTACCTCGTTTGGGAAAATTTATGTCCCACAAAAAAAATCATGCAGTGCACTTGTTTGTCTGATGAAGTGCGATTTTGCGTCCGATGCAGTGCGGTTTTCAGTCGGATGAAGCACCCACGTCGATTTGGGTGTCGCAAAAAACAGAGTGTCCGCATTTCGGTAAATTTAAAACTGGTCTTAAACCGTAACGAATTAGAGAGAGTGTTCTACATGAAAAAGTTGCATCTCGTCGATATCTTTCCAACGGCATATCATTTGAATCATTTCGACAACCGGTTTGTAAAAATTTCGCGAAAAACGGCCGCTGTCACTCATCGTCCGCCGCCCGATTTTCAAAATTAACTTAAAACCATAAGGAATCTAAAAAACATTTCAACATATGAAAGTTGCACCTCGCCCATAGCTTTTCAACAGTATATTACACGCCTTGTTTCGACAAACGGTTAGAAAACTGGAGCGAAAACAGTACCAAAAATTTGAATTTTTTTGAAAAACAGAATTCCGCGATTTAGCAAATTTGAAAATGCTCTTAAACCGTAATGAATTAGAGAAAAAAATAGTTATGAAAAAGATGCGCCTCGATGATATCTATCCAGTGGTGTATCGTTTGCTTCATTCCGATGAGCGGTTTAGAAAAAACGCGAAAAAAGGCTTGCTATCACTCGTCATGGGCCGCACCATTATCAAAACTGCTCTTAAACCGTGAGAAATCTCGAAAAGTGTTCAACATGGCGAATTTGCGCCTAATCCATAGATTTCCAACGGTATATCATACGCCTCGTTCTGATAAACGGTTAAAAAACAAGAACAAAAAACAGTACCAAAAAACACTGCGTACAATTTTTTACGACACGAAGTTCACTAGTCTCTGTAATGCAGTGCTCTTGCTAAAGAAAGTGCAGTGCCCTCGCGTTGAGCATTCAGTGCAAAAGTGTTACAGAATAGTTATTCTGATAATATTATCAGAATAGTCCGTCTGTATATATATATAGTAGCACTATTCTAATCCCAGGATTAGAATAACTATTCGGATCACGGAATGCCCTATATAGGAGGCGACCGGACGTTCCTGAGATCTAAAAAACACCGAACCCCACCTCTCCAGCTCTCGGCCCTCATCCCCGACCCACTTCCCCCACGACGCATCGCCTCCTCCCCCGTGGCCGGCGCGCCACCTCCCCTACTCCCAACGGCGACGCAACCCCTCCCCTTCCCCCCGGGCCAGCTCGCCACCTCCCCTCCTCCCAACGGCAGCGCGCCACCTCCCCTCCTCCCAACGGCGGCGCGGCCCCTCCCCTCCCCCTCGGACCGTCTCGCCACCTCCCTTCTTCCCCAACGGCGGCGCGGCCCTGGATCCCACGAGCAGCCACCGCCTCCCTCCCCCTGAATCCACTGTAGTGGTGGTCTCTCCCCCCTAAATCCATCACGGCAGCGACCCCCTCCCCTGGATCCACCTCGGTGGTGGCCTACCTCCCCCTGAATCCACCATGGCGGCGGCCTCCTCCGCGGGCCGTCAACCTCACGTGCACCGCTGCCCAAATCCACGCTCGCTATTGTCCCGGCTACAGCGGCACCCTCCTTCCAATGGGCCCATCCACCTCCTCGGCCGTCGACGCGGATCTGACGCATGTGTCCTCCCAGGATCCAGCGTCATCCGAGGTGCGCGTGAGGGCAGGTCGCGGCAGCGCCCTGGGAAGGTCGCGAGCAACCCCTTGGGCAGGTCGTGCGCCACACCAAGCCGAGTGCCTGACACTGGCGGTGAGGAAGCAGAGCAAGGGCGTCGGCAGCTACCTCATCAGCACCCGGTGGCACACGAACTTCTGGCTCCTCGCTTGACCTGCCCATCCACCATGTCCACCACGATGGTGTTTTGTAATGTTTGCTGCTAAGTTTGTCTGTCCAGTTCCTGTGTGATCCTCATATTTTACTCCCGTATATCTGTCCCATTTTGTGCTTTTGAACCTGTCGATCGAGTATAAAAAATAAAAAAGATGTCCGTGCGTGCATGCAGTGCGCATGCGGCCATGTCGTGTGTCGCTACGGTGGATCATGCATGCTGCTGCCCCATCGTGTTGTGAAGTGTAAAGTCTGAAAGAGTCCTAGGATTTTACCCTCCTACAGCCTTGTTGTCTTTTCAGTGTGTGTAATTTGTAGTACCAACTTTTTTTATCTTTACTGCCGCGAGACTGTAATCTGTACCTGCTGTACCATCATCGTGTTGTGTTGCACAAAAGACTGATGCTGTTGTTGAGTGCTTCTTGCTTGCTCTAGTATATTTGAGGTTTTTTTCACTGCAATGGTTTGCACTTTGCACCTATGTCCCAATGGCTTGCACCAAACAAAGTCACCACGGTGGCAGATGAAAATTGGAAATCTAAAAGGAATGAGCACATCCAAAAATATACTTGAGCACCTATCTGAGTTCAAATTTAAATAATTGGGTGGTTTGATGTTTTTCACATAACTAAGACTTGAACCGTTACTAATGAATAACACCAAGAAAATCCAAATTGAAAAAACCAAGAAGTTCAATTTAAAAAAAATAGAATAGTACAATGTACATGAAAAACCAACAAGATATATTTAAAAGAACAGAGGAGTTCAATATTTATTGCAAAAAACTCAAATATTTCCCATTACTAATGAATAAACCAAGAAGTTCGGTTTGAAATAACGAAGAAGTTTGACATTTACTAAAAAAACTCCAATTTTTCACATTTCTAGAAAATACACAAAAGAGGTTCAAAAAATTGAAAAAAACTTAGATATTCTCACGTAACCGAGAGAAGTTCAGGTTGATAACTGCCAGAAGTTCACATACTACACAGTGTGCATTTTGTATGGAAAAAAGAATAAAAAAGCAAAGGCTAAAAAGTTTTTTTTGCTAGAAGTTCAAGTGCTCAGCCCGAGAAAGTTCAAAAATTCTTGTGAGAAGTTGAATAAAAATATGTGACAGAAGTTCAAGGTGAAAACAACGAGACGTTCAACTACTACAAGGGATGCATTTCAAATGAGAATAAAAGTATAGAAAATTAAAAGCTTAAAAGGTTTGTTGCAAGAAGTTCAAGTGCTCTGGCCGGGGAGGTTCAAAAATTCTTGCAAGAGAGGTTCACCTTGTATTTCCATGCTCGATTTTTTCGTATAAAAATCGAATACAATTCTTTAATCAAAATATAAAAAGGTTAAGTTCAAATTGAAATAACACAGAAGTTCGGAGTTTATTAAAACCTAGGATTTACCTTTTCAAAAAATAAAAAACACAACGCCATTTTTTGCAGTTTTGAAAACAACTCATAAACGAAAAAAAGGTTGCTAGAAGTTCAAGTGCTCGGCGAGGAAAAGTTCAAAAAATTCTTGTCTGAGAAGTTTACCGTGTATTTAGATGTCCAAAATACATAAAAATTTGTTTTTTTGTGTTTTAAAATAACTATCTCAAACCAGAGAGAAGTTCAAAGTGATAACAACTGGAAGTTCACGTACTACATGGTGCATATTTCATATAAGAGAAATACAATAAATTGAAACAGAGTGAAGTTCAAACGGACATGCCCAGAAGTTCAACTACTTCAAGCAGTGCAAAAAACAGCACGTCAAAAACAGAGTGAAGTTCAAACAAACATGCCCGAGAAGTCCAATTACTTCACACAGTGCTTTTCCATTCATGATGAAAGCAAAAATCATGATCTCGTCATTTTATAATTTACTTCAAAACAGCAGGAATATTATTTGTGTAATTTCAAGTCCTCGGTCGGAGAAAGTTAAAAAAATTATTGTGAGAGAGATTTCTACAAAAGTAATATCATTTGTGTAACACTGACGAATGGATGAGAAAATTACAAACGAAAATACGTCACAGAAGTTCAACGTGAAAACAACAGGAAGTTCGACTATTATAGTGAATGAATTTGAGATGAAAAACTTTTAAAATAGTCGCGAGTATGAAAAAATGATCAACACGGGAAAGTTGCGTGTTTACATCAACTTTCTGCCGGTATATTATTTGCTCAATTTCGGTGAGTGGATGGAGAGCTACGAGCAGTGGATGTAGATCTGCGGGCAAAAAAAGCACGTGAAAAACAGAGTGAAGTTCAGGTGCACATGCCGAGAAGGTCAGGTTCTTCACGCGGTGCATTTTTGAAGAATCTCTTTCGAAATAAAGGCAGAACGAGCGATCTCGCAGTTTTCGAAATTACATAAAAACGGCAAGGAATCAGAGAAAACTATCAACATGAAAAAGTTTCGCATTTTCCGTAGCTTTTCAGCGGTATATTATTTGCCCTATTCCGATATAGTTTGTAGAAATTACGGCAAAAATACGGTTTTAGCCATTCTCAAAACTGACATAAAACAGTAATGAATTAGGAGAAACAATATATACAAAAAAGTTTCGCATTTGTTCAAGCTTTCCAACGCCATATCATTTGCTGCATGTGGATGTACGGTTAAAAATTAGCTCGAAAATATGAACTCGGTGGAACTTTTACCGTTTTCTAAATTACTTTTAAACTGTTCAAAATTAGAAAAACCTTTTAACACAAAAAAGTAGCACATTTTCATAAGCTTTCCAACGCCATACTATTTGCCTCAATTGGATTAGCAGTTTAGAAATGGCATTGAAAATACGAACTCAGGTGTTCGGTTTGCGAAATTTTATTATTTTCCGAATTACTCTTTAACCGTAGGGAATTAGAGAAAACTTTCAACATGTGGAAGGAGCGGTTTTGCAGCAGCTTTCCAACGCCATATTATTTGCCTCATTCCGATAAACGGTTTAAAAATGCGATCGAAAATACGATTCATGTTTTTTATATGAAGAAAGAACGGTTTTCAAAACTGCTCTTAATCCACTTACATTTTGCCAAAAATTTAACTTGGGTCATGATATTGATGTCCATAGCTATCCAACGGTATATCGCAAGCCCCATTTGGACACCTTTTAGCTGAAGTTCAACCTAGTACTCGGGGAAGGTCAGGCGCGTTACTCGGGAAGTTCATGTTGTGATCAGAATATTATTCTGATCCCATGATCAGAATAGTGTTTTTATATATATAAAGTCAAACTGACTTTGGGCCGTACCCGACCAGGAGACCTCGGGCCGGCCCTCTTATAAGCCGCACCAGAGCCAGCCCAGCCACCCGCCGCCCCAAACCCTAACCCTAGCCGATCCGCGTCGCCACCGCCGATCCGTGCCGCGCCGCCGCCCGCCGCGCCGCGCCGCTGCCGCCCCCGCTGGACCTCGCCGGACCCGAGGTAGCCGCCTCGGTTTTCATGAGAAAACCGTTTGGTTTTTTTCAAAACCCTAAATCCGTTTTTTATTAGATCCGGTTCGGTTTATTTTCGGTTTAGTTATTTAGCAAACGCCCATTTTTACGTTCGTTTTAACGAACGACTTTCACCCTTTAGCCGCAGACAGCGAACGTTCGTTCGTTAGCCTGTTCGTCAGCTTTTCTTTTTCTCGGATTTTCCGTGATTAATTTTCGATCGTGATTTCTGATCCGATTTTCGTTTTAGTATAACTTTTCGCTCGTTTATCGGAATCAGGCGATTCAAGCGCCTAGAGTTTCGTCTTGAAACACTCTTTCTGCTTAACCAACTTGAACAAGATTTTGATACAGTAAAATTTGACCTTAGTCTAGATTAGTAATATAATCTTGTTTCTTTCGCAGTTTGAGTTTCGTTGCTCTGTTTGATTTGAATCTTTTTGCAAACCGGAGTTCTTAAGTTGAACTTTCTGGTTAGATCTCTTATTTGAGTTTTACTCGTGCCCTTGTTTGATTGCTTATTGTATGCTTGTTTGTTTGTGATAGAACACCCGGAGTGCGAAGCGTGCTACTACGAGTCTCTAGGTTTTGCAGATCATCAGCAAGGCAAGTAACACTTTGATCATATCCCTTTATCACCTAGTTTTTATGCATTTGTTTCAACCCTCAAACATTGCATGATTAGGACCTGATAACATGTGGGATTGGGAAGTAGTTGATGAGGTAGAACCTATTGCCCTGTTATTATCAAACCCTTGGGAGTTACTTCTACGTATTGCTTCTATTGCTATGATATGCTCGTAGTTGTGGATTGGGTTTGAGTGAAACCATGACAGATGTGAGATTGTTAATTAATGGTTCAACTTAAGGTGGCAACTTTAATTCACATCCGGGTGGATTGCTTGTCGGGCACCTGGAGAATCTAGTGTTGTCCTACGATATCTCAGAGTACCCGTGTGATAATCCTAAGGTCCGCCACCCAGGCTCAAAGGGAACTGAGATATCTCATGCTAGAAACTTCCGTGTGCAGCCACAAGCTATTATGGCCTCTAGCATAGTTGAGTAAGTTGCATGAAGCTCTTGAAGAGGTAGACTAGCAGGTAGTGGCTTGTAGGTGGTATAGTCTATCCGGAGTAGAGAGTTAATGCTTCTGAAAGACTGTGTCTCGGTCATCCGTTTCTCAAACACCATGTAGTGCGAGAAATCCAACAGAGGAGATCGAGTCTTGTGGGGAAAAGTGCGCAAACCTCTGCAGAGTGTACAAACTAATCATGGTTAGCCGTGTCCCCGGTTATGAACATCTTGAGTATCTAGTACTTGGATTATCATATGTATCTCATCACTCTAAATTAATATTGATGGGTTGATAATTACTTTTAATTGGGATTGAGTTGGAGGAACCTTCTCAATGATGTTTCAACTACCATGATAGTAAATAAAATCTATTCCTTTGTTGTAGGGAAAAATTGGCTTTTCGCAAAACTATAACTGTAGAGCTTTCCACCAGCCAAATATGCATATAGTGATAGCATTATTCTGTTCTTGCTCTACTATGTTATATTGCCAGCATATTCCATGTGCTAACCCGTTTTCGGGCTGCAACATATTATGTTGCAGACTTTTCAGATGAGGAGTAAGGTTCGTTAGGTCGTTGTCGTGCAGCTCAGCTATGCCGTTGGAGTTGATGGACTCACTTTATCTTCCAAGTCTTCCGTTTGTGTGTGTCAGCATTACCGATCCAGGGATGACACTAAAGCATAGAGACTTCACCGTTTGAGGTCGGGTTGCCACAGTTCCCCCCTTCCTCTCTCTTTCCATTTCCCCATTCGTACTCCGTGGGCACCAAAACACCCTCTCCACCCCAGCCTCCTCCGTCTGCCACCCCATCCACCATCGTCCTCCTCCACCATGCCGGAGCTGATACCCCAACGCTGTCTTCCATTACAAGAGATCGACCTCTCTCATCCACGGCTTCGACCGGGATCCTCGCATCCCGTCCTCTCGCTTCATCCCCGCCATCGTCCACCTTGCCGACGCCGCTCCTACGACTGTCTCGTCCACCGTGCCCCGCCGCCACCGTCTACCCTCCTAGATCTGCTTCCACGCCGCCGACAGCCATCGCTACCGCAACACAGTCAAATTCTCAGCAGATGCATACACGGCGTCGCACCAGAGGCGATACTCTTTTGTATCCGCTCAACTTATTTATCGCAGTAAGAAAATAGATCGCCACTGCTTTACTCTGATTTCTTGTCCATCACTTACTTGCTAGTTGAAAGCAAACATTGGTTGCAAAGTTTCCTTTGTCCGGTTTGCACCTTCAGATCCGCCATGGAACGCTCAACCCTATACTCGCAATGCTTATGGTTTTCCCCTTTTATATTCCACACTAGTTAAATGATAGTAGACTAAATTTCAGATTGGGTCAGTCGATTTTTCAGAGCTCGCCGGAGTTCGCTGGTGCGATGGAAGGGGCTCGGGTGGGGATGGTGGTTATGGGGGGCGGTGGTGGGGCCTCGTCGAATGAAGAAAACTCGACACGGGTGGGGCGAGGGTGGGGGTGGGGGTGGCGGAGGAACATAGGCGGTGGGGGCCGGTGGTTCGGCCAGCGGCCCGTGCGGTGTTATGTATGGGAAGAATCAAAGACGAGGAAGAAGAAGGGTTAGGAGACGTAGGATCTTCATCCAACCGCCTGAAATGGTCGACTGACCCAAATGACAAAAGTCACGCGACTTGCATGCAGACATGCCTTTATATTCAGTACCATCATCGTACCTGCTTAGCACTGCTCCTGAATCCATCAAGCTAAACAATGTGCCACTCATAATTCCAAACTTGTTGCTCAAATACGAATCTAATATGATGCTGATATTACTAAAACAGATAACATTTGATTGGTCAGCTAATGTTCCTACTTTACTTTTGAAAAGCACGTGCACCACACACTACCAAAAAAGACACATCCGTGACATTTTGGGCCGAACAGAAATCTTTTCTGTCATACTTATGACACTTCTATGACGATAATTGTGACAAAACATGGTATCATTATAGATGTGGTGGGGTCCTACTTCTATGACAAAAAATCATGACAGAAAATGGGCTTTTCGTCCTGGGCGGGCAGGAGACGCAGCTGCATGACATTCTTTGGGCCGTCCATGACAGAAAAAACCATGGTAGAAGCCAGGGCGCGGAAAATATCGGGGAGTCCCCGGTTATGGTGGGTGGTCGGGGGCCGAGCGATGCGCGTTTCTCTCATACGTACGCGCGTGTGTGCGAGGCGTTGGGCTCTAACTGTACCCGAGCGAGGCGTTGGGCTCTAACTGAACCCGAGCGATTGCACTGCAGGCTACGCGTTATTGAACCCGAGCGATCGATCGATGGTTGTTAACTAAACCCGATCGAGCGATTCCTTCGCTACTGCTGCTAACTGAAGTCGTTCGATGCTGCCTCTGGATGAACAGTGAGCGTTGCAGGGGGGGGTGAACAGTTCTCGGTGGGGGTGGATGAACATGACCCCGTGGTGTTGCCTCTGGATGAACAGGACCCCGATCGATCGAGCCGGTTGGGGCTGGATGAACAGGACCCCGTGGAGGGAAGGATGAACAGTAGACGGTGGAGGGCAGGATGAACAGTAGCCCGTGGAGGGGTGGTTGAACAGGAGCCCGTTGAGAGGGCTGGTTGAACAGTAGCCGGTGGAGTAGCGCGCGGTGGAAGCTGGATGAACAGGAGCCCGTGGATGAACAGTCGCAGGTGGAGGCTGGAGGAGGTCAACAGTGGATGAACAGTAGCCCGTGGAAGCTAGAGGGGGTCGACAGTGGAAATGAACAATATCCCGTGGAGTCCCGTTTTGCAGCACACCACACCCCTCCCGATGAACAGGACCCTGTTTCGACCGTAGCGCTCCAACACAAGTCCGTTTCCTCCGTTTTGCGGTATGCCACACCCCTCCCGATTAACAGGACCCCCGTTTCGACCGTAGGAGGTCTGTTTCCTCCATTTTGCGGTACGCCAGACCCCTCCCGATGAACAGGAACCCGTTTCGAACGTGGCCGGTCAAACACAAGGCCGTTTCCTCCGTTCTGCGGTACGCCAGACCTCGTTTCTATCGGCTGTTCCGTCCAAGCCCTCCCGATGAACACGACGACGCATTCTGTTCCGACCGAGCCGGTTGGCTCCCCATGAACATGACGACGACGACGATGTTTCTCCGTTCTGACCCAGCCATGTACACGTGCCCTGTCCGTACATACGCGCGAGTAGGTGTTCGAGACCCCGCCCGTATGTACGTACGTGGCCGTATTTACTTTCTTGCACCCTGGCCGCTGTACGTACGTGTACATGCTACGTGCGCGCCTCTGCTACGACACGTGCATGCCTCTATATCGACCAGTATGTATGTACACATTCGCGACCAGAATGACAACCCTACATACACTTCGACCAGGTGGGTCCCGACTGTCAGGCACTTGCATGCGACGATGTAGCTGGTGGGTCCCAGCAGTCAGGGGGCGAATCGTTTTTTTTGCCCGGACGCACTTCCTTGCGTGCGAAGATGTAGCTGGTGGGTCCAAGCAGTCAGGGGGAAACGTTTTTTCACGAAATACGGTGTCCCGTCCGGTGGGTCCCCGCTGTCAGGTGGAGGAATATTTATTTTGCGCGTAATAAGGAGGCACTTCCTTGCTACGGCCGTGGACCCAGCTGTCAGCCTCTCCACATACAGTACTCTTCCGATGGAAGTCGGTCATTGACCACATTGACCACGCCGCACCGAGAGCACCAAGGCGGTGGACGACGGTGACACATAGGAAGGGGACGACACGGAGCCAGGGAGGACGCGACAGTGGATGCCCACGTGGAGAGGAGTACGAGGGTTCACTGGTTCGGCTGCGGTGTGAGGCTGCCGTCGCCGCAGAATAACAGGGGGTGTGGGTGAGTCGAGTGATGGCCTGGCCAGCGGTGGGAGTAGTAGGGGGCGGTGAGGCCTCTGTGGCATCGCAGCCGGCCACAGGAGGCAGGAGCACGAGGCACGACCGACGCTGGTTTGGGTGGCTGGAGCAAGAAGACCAGAGGTTGAAGAAGCACTATGCCCGTTGGATGGACATCATACGGTCAATGGAGCTAGAATCGTGCATATTGACTAAGTTGACAAAGCCCTCCGTCCCCATCAACTTAGTAGGCCCACAAGTCAGCCTCCCACTATACTGGGTCCCAACAAGCAGGGGGAGTGTTCATTTTTGTGTGCGTAATAAGGAGGCACTTCCTTGCTTGCGAAGATATAGCTGGTGGGTCTGAGCTGTCAGTGGAAGTAACGTTTTTTTGCGAAATACAGAGGCCCTTTCGGTGGGTCCCAGATGTCAGGTGGAGGAATCATTATTTTGCGCGTAATAAGGAGGCATTTCCTTACGTGCGGCTGTGGACCCAGCTGTCAGCCTCTCCACGCACAGTCCACTTCAGATGCATGTCGGTCGTTGACCACGTTGACCAGGCCGCGCCGAGAGCACCAGGGCGGTGGACGACGGCGAGGCCTAGGAAGGGAACGACACGGAGCCAGGGAAGACTCGGCACTTGTTTCCCACGTGGAGGGGAGTACGACTGTACGAGGGTTTACTGGTTCGTCTACCGTCGCTGGAGAATAACAGCAGGTGTGGGTGAGTAGAGGGATGGCCAGGCCAGCGATGGGAGTACGGTGGGGCGGTGAGGCCTGCGCGGCAGCACAACCTGCTGCGGGGAGGATGGAGCAGGTAGTCCCGCCGGCGCTTGTTTGAGCGGCTGGAGTAGGAAGAGCAGAGATTGAAGAAGCACGACAGCCATTGGATGGACATCCAACAGTCACTGCTTGTGCGTCAACCTATTTTTAGGAAAGCCTCAAATCTGTGGAAAACAACATACATCCCATCTGCCATTATTTCTAATAATTTACAGCCCATTTGCTAATTCTTAAGGTTTTTTTGGAGCCCATATTCTTTTTGTTAGCATTACAGCCCATATTATGGCCACGTTTGAAAAATTATACGAAATTTTGCATATTTTAGTGCGGTCCTAATTCTTTTTAATCCCAAAATTTCGAGTCACATTCAAACTGATTTCTGATTTTAAAAATAAATATATATCAATATAAAATCCAACAAATTGTCCACGCATAAAAATCAATGCAATTTAAAATCTCAAAATGAAAAAAAGAAATTTGAAAGAATTGCTGGTTTGATGTGTTTTAAAAATGTACAGCCCACTTCTCATTACTGATAGGCCATTTTCTCGGCCAGCCAAATGAAGCTCTCCTCGTCTTAAAAGATTTGCAGCCCAATAGGCCTGACAAAGCGACTTACTTGGCAAATCACAAAAAAATCTGGGATGTGGCCGTGGACCCACCTGTCAGCCTCTCCACGTACAGTACTATTCCGATGGAAGTCGGTCGTTGACCACATTGACCATGCCATGCCGAGAGCACCAAGGCGGTGGATGACGGCGAGGCCTAGGAAGGGGCCGACGCGGAGCCGGGGAAGACGCTGCAGTGGATGCCCACGTGGAGAGGAGTACGAGGGTTCACTGGTTCGGCTGCGGCATGAGGCTGCCGTTGCCGTAGAATAACAGGGGGTGTGGGTGAGTAGAGGGATGCCCTGGCCAGCGATGGGAGTAGTAGGGGGCGGTGAGGCCTCCCCGGCATCACAGCCGACCACGCAAGGCAGGAGCACGCGGCACGACCCCCGCCGCTTTGGGCGGCTGGAGCAAGAAGACCAGAGGTTGAAGAAACACTATGACGGTTGGATGGACATCGTACGGTCATTGGAGCTAGAATCGTTCATATTGACTAAGTTGACAAAGCCCTACGTCCCCGTCAACTTAGTAGGCCCACAAGTCAGCCACCCACTATGGTGGGTCCCAGCTAGCAGGGGGTATTCTTTTTTGTGCGTAATATGGAGGCACTTCCTTGCGTGCGAAGATATAGCTGGTGGGTCCGACCTGTTAGCAGGGGGAACATTTTTTTTCGCGAAATACAGAAGCCCTTCCCACGTACAGTCCACGTACAGTGTGTAATAAGGAGGAACTTTCCTTGCATGCGACCATGGACCTCGTGGGTCCTAGTCGTCAGGCTCTCCACGTACAGTCCTCTTCCGATGACTCTCGTATGTTGACCACGCCGCGCCGAGCGCACCGAGGCGGTGGACGACGGCGAGGCCCTAGACTGGAACGACCCGGAGATGGGGAAGACGCGGCTGTGGAGTCGCAGACGGAGAGGAGCGGGAAACTTGACTGGTTCGGGTGCGGGGTGGGCCTACACTCGGCAGGGAATAACAGGAGGTGCGGAGTGGAGGGATGGTCTGGCCGTCGGTGCGGTAGCATTTCGCTGAGGAGCGCAAAACAACGCCACTGGACGCCGGAGGCTGGAGCAGGCGGTCCCGGCAGCGCTGGGGGAAGAAGACGAGAGATTGAAGAAGAATGTCGACCGTTGGATGTAAATCCAATGCCTTCTTAGGCTTCGACCTACTGGCCCACATGTCAGCCAGTCCATTTGTTTTTTTAGTCTATTTGGTGGGTTGGGTGAAACAATGATGTAGCATCTATGCAGCTCGTTTATATATATGGTAAAATTTAAAGCCCATTTGCATTTTTCTCGAAATCCGCGGACTTGCTGGGCTGGGTGAAAATATCATGTTGGGCTAGACGGAGAAATGTTATAAAAACATAAACACATGATTGCACGTCTATTACTGCATTGGTCAGTAAAATCTTTGCAAGCTTATGTACGCAATCACTAGAAGTTAACTTGCCAAGTTATATATAAACAATTATTATTATTTTGTAAGAACTTTCAACTTACGAAATAAAATATTATTTAAATTTGATGAGTTAATAGTACGTGGGGTATTATTATTTTTTAGGCTAGACGTGGGACAGTTGAGTTGGTTCTAGGGAAAAATACTGGGAGAAAACTCAGTTTACATCGAAAAAGAAAGTGGGAGAAAATTCAAATATAGGATTAATGAAAACGAAAAAAATAAAGGAAGTGGGAAGGTCTATAAAATGGTTGGATGAACGACAGGTTTAACGGAAACTTATGTTGTTTCTAATATATATATATATATATATATATATATATATTATCAGAATAACTATTCTGATAACACTTTCGCACTGCATGCTCAACGCGAGGGCACTGCACTTTCTTTAGCAAGAGCACTGCATTACAGAGACTAGTAAACTTCGTGTCGTAAAAAACTGTACGCAGTGTTTTTTCAGTACTGTTTTTGCTCTAGTTTTTTAACCGTTTATGGGAAAGAGGCGTATGATATACCGCTCGAAAGCTATGGATTAGGCGCAAATTCGCCATATTGAACACATTTCGAGATTTCTCACGGTTTAAGAGCAGTTTTGAAAATGGTGCGGCCCATGACGAGTGACAGCGAGCGTTTTTTCGTGTTTTTTTCTAAACCGCTCGTCGGAATGAAGCAAACGATACACCCTTGGATAGATATCATCGAGGCGCATCTTTTTCATAACTATTTTTTTCTCTAAATCGTTACGGTTTTAGAGCAGTTTCAAATTTACTAAATCACGGAATTCTGTTTTTAAAAAAAATTCAAATTTTCGGTACTGTTTTCGCTCCAGTTTTCTAACCGTTTGTCGAAACAAGGCGTGTAATATACCGTTGAAAAGCTATGGGCGAGGCGCAACTTTCATATGTTGAAATGTTTTTTAGATTCCTTATGGTTTTAAGTTAATTTTGAAAATCGGGCGGCGGACGACGAGTGACAGCGGCCGTTTTTCGCGAAATTTTTACAAACCGGTTGTCGAAATGATTCAAATGATATGCCGTTGGAAAGATATCGACGAGATGCAACTTTTTCATGTAGAACACTCTCTCTAATCCGTTACGGTTTAAGAGCAGTTTTAAATTTACCGAAATGCGGACACTCTGTTTTTTGCGACACCCAAATCGACGTGGGTGCTTCATCCACCTGAAAACCGCACTGCATCGGACGCAAAATCGCACTTCATCAGACAAACAAGTGCACTGCATGATTTTTTTTGTGGGACGTAAATTTTCCCAAACGAGGTAGCAAACCGCACTTCTTTAGACTAAAATCCGCACTCCATCACACGAACAAATGCACTGCACGATTTCTTTTTTTATGGGATGTAAATTTTCCCAAACAAGGTAGCAAACCGAACTTCTTTAGACTAAAACCCGCACTTCATCGGACGGACAAGTGCACTGCATGATTTCTTTTTTGTGGGACGTAAATTTCCCAAACGAGATGGAGTGCACTTCATGTAAGCGTTGGTGAAACCGCAATACTATAAAAAGTGAACCTCAAGACTACCGTAAACTCTATGAATCGCACGAGTTACTGCTGACATTTTCATGTAACATTTTTTTTGGGACAATGTTTTTCATTAACATGCTTTTGGGACTGTAGTGATGAGCCATGTGTACTGCATTCTTCTATTTTGCCCTTTTCCGTTTTCTTTGTTTTTCCACTGCACAATGAAGCACCACCTCGTACCCTAGCAAAACTGCATTTGCGCAGCAACTAAACTGCAACTGGACGCATCTTATATTTATCATTTTTTTGCAACCAAAATGTAAGACAACATGCACCAAACTGCAAGCACGCTGCCACTAAACTGCTTGCCACCTCGGCCGCTGGAACTAGACGCCTGCATTACAAATCGAACTGATGCTCTCTACTTGAGAGAGGAGTATGGCGGTGAGGGACAACCGAGAGGGACTGTAGCGCCACGCGTCAGGGTAGAGCTCCACTCCAGCTCGCAGTAGCACCACCACCAGCGGGAAGGAACACCACCACAAGGATTTAGACAATCTCCAAGGGCAAATCCTAGATGCAAAAACAGATTTCTGAGTTGCACTTTTTTAGCACCAAACTAAATTGAACTGTACTGCATCCTAAAAAACACAAGAAAATGTTTGTAAAAAACAACAAACCTGGACAGCATTCGCACAACAAACTGCATGGCGTCACCATCCGTATTGCATGCCGTGGGTGGCTGGGACCTCGCCAAGTTTGATAAAACTTGTTGCTGCAGCCAGGATAATATAGTTGTTACCGACACTAGGATGGAACTGACAATAAAGAATGTTAAAAGCACCAAACACACTCTATATATGTATTGGTTTGTATACTACTCGTACTTGCATATACATTGAGGATTTTAGAGGATAAAAAATGGATCAATGGGAAGCACCAAACACCAAATTCGAATTCCATAGTGACAACACCAAATTGCTAACTAAGAGGTTCAGTTGCTATATATAACCTTTCTACAGGGAGTGAGGTGAAATTGGGGGAAATAAATTAACTCCGAGAATGGAGAGGATCAGGCCGTCGTTGGGCTGGAAGCTGCACACACAAACTGTACGCCGGCATCGCGTGGACTGCAAACCGCTTCTTCTTCATCTGGACAACAGGTGGCGGCCACCGTTGACAAGGAGCACGGGATCTGCAGGGGTCCTCCGTTGCTGCTCGTCGGATCGGCGGGATGCCGGTGATGGAGCGGGTCCAAGGAGCAGCGCCATGTGAGTAGTTGCCGTCGACAGAGAGATGGGATCGAGGGGCTGTTGGCCACTGCCGTCTGGTGCTCTACTGCACTGCACGCCTCCGAGTTTTGGATTGCACGCACGCGCGCCGCCCTTCACCTCGGGAAGCACTGCCCTGCACATCCACACCCCCGCCCAACTGCCTGGATCGGCCCAGGGTGACGCCGGCTAGCAAAGGGTCCAGGGAGAAGAGCAGACGCTTGAGCCTGGTGGCTGCGGCGCCATGGCCGGCGATGAGGTCAGGGCGCCGCTGGTTGAGGACGTGGCCATGGAGGTAGAGATGAGGGGGGCCGTGGTGGCCGCGAACTACATGACCACGCGTCACCGAACCGCATCGCGTGCCCCGACGCACTTCAATTCTGTTGCTGTTGCGGACGCGCTTGGTGGCCATGGCTTTGGCCGTTGACCTCGTCACGTCGATGGCGGTGAAGGGGCGCATGACCTGGGAAGGAGGGAAGGGAGGTGAGATGTGGCGCGGTGGCCATGGTTGTCAGCGGAGGTCGGAGACGACGCGCTAGTCTTCGTCTGGCCATGGACAGAGAGGATGACCCTAGCCGGCGCGGGGGGCAGGCCCCCTCCAGAGTCTTGTTTTAGATTTGTGGCGGAGCCATGGTGGTCCGAGCCATTGGAGGAGGGTAGGCCCCTGTCGGGGTAGGGGCTCGCCGCGGGGTTCCGGCGAGGTCGGGCCTGACGAGCACGGCCACCGGTGGGGGAGGAGGCCATGGAGAAGGTGGTGGGTTGTGGGGCTCCGGCGAGGAAGAAGGTAGGGGTGCGGGGCCCCCGGCGGGGAAGAAGGTGGGGGATCGGGGGGTGGCCATGGCCTTGTGTGTCGATTGTGCGTGGGATTAGAAGGTGGGGCATGGGAGGCTGGTGGTGCGCGGGGTGGGGGTTGGAGAGAGGCGGGGGTCTGGTGGTGGTGGGGAGGGGCGCCGCAGGGGCCGCCGGCTGTGGGAGTTGTGGTGGGCGGCCGGGCTTGTGGTAGGTGGTGGTCTTGCGGGGCACCGATGCGGAATGGGAGGGAGGTTATGCCCTCGGGGCTCGGGGGAGTGATGGGTTGTGGGGGTAGGCGGAGTAGGAGGTGTTATCAGAATAAGACTCGTGTTATTAGAATAAGACTCTTAAGGGTGTTATTAGAATATATATATATGGGCTATTCTGTCTCGCGTAACAGAGTATTATTCTGTCACCCAACTTGAACTGACGAAGTTTACAAGTTGGACTGACGTGGTTTGCTACTTGAAGTGATCTTCTTGCGTCTTCGACGGACGGAAACATGGGATTCAACAGGGGGCTTCCGGGGGTTCTCCGGCGCGGTGCTGCCGGCCATTCATTGCCAGAGTAGACATGTACGGGGCTTCGCACGTGCGCACGCTCACCTGGTCGTGTTTTTTGATCTCAAGTCACCGAAGGTGACGGCGTGGGTATTTGGTGGCGGAGGTGTTGTAGGCGTTGGTGTTTACCGTGGTGTTCATAGTCGTTGATTTTACGTCCGCTTTGTTATTTTATGTGTTATTGGGATGTGGGAATGATCAGTGTGTTAGAGCTTTTGGAGATTCTTTCACTGTAATTTCTGATTAGAAGTTTTGGTGTTGTTGGTCGTTAGCCATGTCCGCCATGCAAATGTGTTCTTCTTTTTATGATGTTTTATTTTCGAATTGGCGTTGCAGGGAGAGAGATGAGGATTGTATGAATATATTTGTGTTGTCAATTTTGCTTCTTGAGTTGTTTCTACCCCGGTTTCCCATGTGATTTTATCGTTGGTGGAGGTGGTGTATGGTGGCTGACTGTAGCCTACGATTTCTTGTAATCTGGTCAAAATGTGTAATTAAGTTGTGTGTTTTTCAGTGTTGTTTGAATGACTGCCGTATGTGTAGTTGGACTGCTCCATGTCATAGTTGTATTACTGTATGTTCACATCAGAGTAAGTATTTTCTACTAGCTGCCTACCCAAACATCTGCACTTTGAGTATAAAACCCGAGCCCTCTGTCACTTTCATTCCACCAGCTGCCACCAAAGAAAAGCTAGATGGATCCTGAGCTGGGAGAGGTCATAGAGGAGGAGGGGGATGTCTTCGATGTGAGGGCTGCAGTAGCATAGCAGAGGAGGAGGAGGCACAAGTGTAGGCAGAGGGCACGACGTGCTGCCGAGGAGGAAGTGGAGGCAAAGTTCAACGGATGCCTTGCATGCAAGGTGATGGATACTTGCAACTCCAATGAACTGGAGCTACTTTTCCTAGAGGGCAGGGGAAGGAACCATATTCAGATCATCATTTGGGCTAGGGTGAGAGAAGCCACGGCTCCACATCCATCCACCAGGGCCAAATGGCGTCGTTTCTTTGATCGTTATGACCGAAGTACTGAATTTTTATGTTTTTAAGTTTGTGTTGTGAGGGAGCAGATGGTTGAATGACTAAATGAATTCAACTGTCTACCTCTGAATGAGTTCTTTTATCTACATATGTTTGTTTTGTGCAGTTTGAACTGCTGCCATATGTGCTCTCCAACAATTATTTTTGAACTGCTTCTTTATCTGAAGTTGAACTGATTTGCGGTCAATGTTGTGTGACTTGTATATTAACTATTTTCTACCAACTGGCTGCCCACCTACCTATTTATTATTTTTATAATCTCCGAGTCTTCTTGGTTATAAATTCTATCCATCTATGTGTGGTGTGTGGCTCAGCTCCCCCTCCTTTTTCTTCCTTCTTCTAGAATCAGATCTAGGTTCCTCCCTCTTCTCTCTGTTGTTTTCTTCCCTTTTCTTGTGTTTCCCATGGAGGATTGTTCATGCGGATATCTCACAAAGATGGCGCGCATAGCTGACGGCTGTGTGTACGAATCTGGTTTGGAGCTCACCGAGAGTCAGTGTCGTGGGCAACTTTCATGTCTGTTGTACATCAACCATGGGTTTCGTGCACCCTATGTTTGTCGCCTGACGGTTGGGGACTTGGAGGAATCATGGGTATGTGTTTCTATTCTTTTTGTTTTCTTCTTTTTGTAGGTCTCATTTTGAATCCCATGGACTAAATCTGTAGTTTAGTTTTATCAATAGTTTGCCTATAATTTTTATTTGGTTTTGTTAGAAGTTAACAGTAGGGATTCGTGTGTGTATTCGTTCATTACTTAATAGTATTTATCCATTTTTGTATAATCCTTGTTCTTTTTTGTCAGATGTTTTACTGTAGGGGTATTGATATGTATATTTCTTCAGTTTAGTCAGGTCATATGACTAGTTAGTTTGGTGTTTTTGTTTTGGTTCAGATATTTCTTTTCACTTTGTTATGCAGCAGTTCCTAGATCTGTGTAAATATTCAGTTATGTTAGGTGTTCACTTTATTTTCAACTCCCATGCCCATTTGCAGAAAATGTCACCCAGAATCAGGATTGTCGCTCCTAGTTCCGGGATACTGAAGATGGAGACTTCAGACAAAACGGGTATCAGTTGATGGAAGTTGCCTACCACATCGAGTTTGATGGTTGCATCAACCTAACTACTGGGTGGAAGGAGTTTGTGGCAGAGTCTGGAATTGAGGATGGAGATGTGGTTATGGTTATGTTCTCCAGGGAAGAAGACTCTTTGACATTCAGAATTCATGTGTTGTAGGTTTAAATGTGGCAAATGATGCTGGTTGTGAGATTTGTGTGTGTTTGATTATGTTGCAGTATTTTTCTTTAAAACAATGCATGTGAGATGGTTGAATTATATGTTATTACCAGATGGTTTGGAACAATTTGTTCGTATGTTATTGTATGCGCTATTTTTTATTTATGTAATGCTTCCTATTTTTTGCTCAAGCACAACTATTTTTTTATATCTGAATTGGAACAATTATAGTTGAACTGATGGGAATCCTTTGCTTTTACTGGGATATTTTCATGTACATAGCTCGGACACGAAAAATATACGCTGATGATGGTTGTAGGACCCCTTGGGTTTGAGTTTGTTGAACTTACATACTATTAATGATAGTACTGAACTATTTTGGATGTCAATGGCCAACCACATTCGTTTGTTGTAGAGCATTTTTCCTTACTATTTGACAGGAATTTTAGAACACAATTTTTTAGTTGAATAGTGATAGTTCTAGCATTTTTTAAAATAAAAAGAATTTAGTCTTTGCTGCATAGTATTAATTTTACTTGAACCTTATGAATTTTAGTAGTTGAACTTTTTAAAAACTTGTTTCTGAAATTTTTATTACAATCTTCTACGTTTAATTTTCCAATTTTTTTATTTTTTTAGTTCTTACAATTAACATGTGTTTGAACTTTTCTGCATTCTTTATTTTGAACTGATTTCTTATGAGGTTTTTTTAAAATTATCTGCATTCGTTTCTTTTATTTGGTCATGTGTGATCGGCTGGAATTTTGTAATGGGGCGAATTGTTGTATTGGGCCATCCCCCCGGAGCCATTGTTTTCGGCCCAAATAGCTCGTCCACACGCTGTGCAGTGGGGCGTGCGCGTGCGCTATACGTTTTAGTCCCACCTCGCTAGTCGAGGGGGCTCTCGACCTGTTTATAAGCGTTGCCGTGGCTTACTGGTCGAACTCCTCTGAATACTTACCTGAGCGCTTAAACACGGCACTCGCTCTCTGCCATGACCTGTGGGCCCTGGTGGGTTGGCCTCCGCAGTCTGGTTTACAACGGATTCGCCGGTGGTTTCGCAGTTGGCTTGGGTCCTAGTACCCACCTGCGTTGGGCTGGCCTGTCCCTTGGGCGGTCAATATTTTTGATTCTTAGCATTTTGTCCTTCTAGTTTTTATGATTTTTTTTCCTAATATAAGCATTTTTTATATTAGTACCGAATGTTCTCATCTGCTTGAACCGACATCTTTTTTATAGTGTGTTTCCCTCGCTTTCTCTTTGTTCTCATTTTCTTTCAGCATTTTTTTTATTTTTTTATGAACATCTGGATAAGATATATAGGACCGCATCGAGTGGCATAGTCGTACTGACACATTTTTTGTATGGACTGAAGAACATTTATCTTTTTAGGGTGTGTGGTTGCGTGGGGGTGGGGAAATAGAATAACTGCACTACGCCTGTCAAACGAGCACACTGCCGCGTTAGCGCGAGGCTGAGCCGGGGGGAGGGGGACCCCTCCCCCATCCCGGCGAGGCCGAGTTAGGAACGAGCCATAGCAGGCACGACACGTCGTTGCATGCGGAGTCGAGTCCGTAACATGACTTTCCCTATTATCTATCTTTTTAGGGTGTGTGTGTGCATGGGAGGTAAACAAAATAATCGCACTGCGCCTGTCAAACGAGCGCACTGCCGAGTTAGCGCGAAGCCGAGCCAGGGGGAGGGGGGTCGGGACCCCCCTCCTTCATCCCGGCAAGGCCGGTCCAAGAACGAGCTGTAGCAGGTGACGACGCGGCGTGCCGCGACATCGCATGCGGAGGCGAGTCTGTAACATGACTTGCCCCATTATCTACCTCTCTAGGGGAAAACCAGCACCGCACCGAGGGGATAGTTGTACTGACACATCTTCCTTGTATGGACTTTCCCCCATTATCTATCTTTTTAGGCAAAAAACCAGCACCGCACGGAGGGGCATAGTTGTACTGACACATCCTCCTTGTATGGACTTGCCCCCATTATCTATCTTAGGGTGTGTGGGTGCGTGGGGGGGACAGAATAACCGCACTGCGCCTGTCAAACAAGGGCACTGCCGCGTTAGTGCGAGGCCGACCCCCTCCCCCATGCCGGCGAGCCCGAGCCAGGAACGAGCCGTAGCAGGCGACGGCGCGGCGTGCCGTGGCGTCGCATGTAGAGGCGAGTCCGTAACATGACTTGCCCCATTATCTATCATTTTAGGGTGTGTGGGTGCGTGGGGGGACAGAATAACCGCACTATGCCTGTCAAACAAGCGCACTACCGCGTTAGCACGATGACGAGCCTGGGAGAGGGGGGTCGGGACCCCCCCTCCCCCATCCCGGCGAGGTCAAGCCAGTAACGAGTCGTAGCAGGCGACACCACGGCACGCCGCGGCATCGCATGCGGAGGCAAGTCCGTAACATGACTTGCCCCATTATCCATCTTTTTAGGGGAAAACCAGCAATGCACCGAGTTGCATAGTTATACTGACACGTCTTCCTTGTATGGACTTGCCCCCATTATCTATCTTTTTAGGGGAAAAACCAGCACCGCACCGAGGGGTATAGTTGTACTGACCCATCTTCCTTGCATGGACTTTCCCCATTATCTATCTTTTTAGGGGGAAAACCAAGCACCGCACCAAGGGGCATAGTTGTACTGACACATCTTTTTTGTTGTATTGATTGATGAACACACGTCGTCGGTAAGAAGTGGTTTTTGTCATACATTGAGGTGGATCTGTAACATAACTTGCGTCATTTTGGTATCTTTGTTAGGTGTCTGCATTGTATAATGTGATGTGGCGTCATATGTGTACACGAGTGTGAGGATGCATGTGACACCCCGACTCAGAGCGACGGGTTTACCTTGTATTGCCAACCCAGAGATCATGTCTTCTGGCAACACACAACATCTTGGTACAGAAAACACCGCTTTACTGAACTAGCGGAAGCAAAGTGTGATGTTGCATCAAGTTGCAAGGCCAAGCAGCACACTCAGTGTGGCTGAACAATATGTACATTATTTAGTGGACATAAAGGGGGCCTCGAGCATGACATCTACACGGCAGCGGAACAATGACGTAGCGGGACTCCATAGCACAGGGACACTGATGTGGACACGGTCTAGACATGGCATCACTCTGATCCAGTTAGACTTTCTTGAAATATGGCATAACACACCAGGTCAGTACATTGGTCAGTACATTGAATGTGCTTGCAAGCTCACAGCAAACATAACCATAATGACAAACAATATCATGACATTTAATCAAGTTAAATGCAAACAACATCATGCTACTCATGCAGTGAAACCAGACTTGTGCATCGAGTCACTTGGACTCTCTTACCAACATGGTCGCCTCACGACCGAACCGTGCTCACGAAGAAGCACAAACGGAACCATACTTGGTCCAACTAGTAGTCAGATTCGTACGTGAAAGGATTTTTTTCTTTTTGAAAACGGAACGTGAAAGGAATTTTTTTAGAATGCTCTTGGCATGTCGCTAACATTTGGTGAGTTAACCGACCTCAATAGATGGCAAAAACGCCAGCCCGCCACACTTTGAGAGAGACGAGGAGGGAGAAGCGATACGGGCTGCTAGATTACTATTGATAGGTGTCACACGGAAGCCAAGAAATATGGTGATAGCGTGGGTTAGCCATGTACTAGTATGATGTAACTACACTGGGCTGTCGTGTTTCGTACTCTTCCAGTCCACTGTGGAGATGATTGGTTGATTTTATATCGCTGAATAATATAAAATATTATGAGTGTAGACGCTCCACCCCGAGGTTCCTTGCTCCTTCTCAGTCGTCGAGAATCTATGTTCTTCCACTCTAATTTTTTTACGTGAGCTTTGTTCATCCTTTTGCCAACACGCGACACATCTAGCATCAAGGTGCATGTGTCATGCAAGGATCGTTCCATCTATATGAAGAACACGTGGGACTGGAACTATGAGACAGACATATACCCAAGAGTGGACGTGCGAACCTTTGTAATGTAGCGTGGTAAGTGAAGTAGAAAGGCACAAATAGTATGAACATGCATGGCATATAGGCATTTGTCTCTTACTACCACTTAATGTTGTACGTGCAATGCCCGGTGATGTTATGGAGTATGTGACTAAGTACTCTATTACTACTATATTAATTGGAGGCACATATTAGGTTTTATTTGTTTATGTGTATGCCCCGAGACCTTGCAACCAGACGTGTCTTTCTCTCCGGGTCGCACTTTGTATCATTCATACCACTAGTACAGTAGTACTACTACGTGTGGTCTCCGACCCAGAAGTGGAGACGCTCTACCACGTTGTTCATGTCCCACTTCTTTCGCTGACGTGTGCGACATCCAGCACGTGCCGTGTGTTTGGCACTCCTTCATCATAAGAGTTGAAATGCTAGCATTCATTAGAAATAAAAAATAAATATAAATCACCTGCGGTTGGTGCGTCCCTAACATGCGGGCCTGATGCCCGTTGGGCCACATGTCAGTGAGACAACGCACCTGCGTTTAAGTCACTGAAGCAGCGTCCGCATTCAGCCCGACGCGGCCTCTCACTGGCACCGGCATTGCAGCAGCGCGACGACCGAGAGGGCGCCACCGGCGTGGCATCCCGGTGCAAGTGACTGCTCCGCGTTAATGACACCACGGCTGCCGACGAACCTACTCCGATGCGAGCCGTCCATCTGTCTGCCGTGGCTTGTTGCCATTCGCCCGATATATTACCTTGAGCCCTAGCTCCCAGCCATAGCCAAAGACCCACACTCATTCTCCTCCAGTCCCTTCCTTCTGTTGGCACCACTCCAACCATGGCCTCCGGGCACTCCAAAGCTCTCTTGGACGTACTGTCGCAGGAGCAGACGAAGGACATCGGTGGCTCCGCTCCGGGCGCGCTCCAAAGCTCTCCTGGACGTACTGTCACAGGAGCAGACGAAGGAGATCGTCGCCCCCCCTGGCTGCCCTCCAAATCTCTCTTGGATGTACTGTCGCAAGAGCAGATGAAGGAGATCGCCGGCTCCCCCCCTGGCCGCCCTCCGCCGCCACAACCACGAAGCCGGCGCGCGTGCGCGGGTGCAGCCAGCAGCGAGGAAGAGTAGTACACGGTAGGTCGCCACCGCTCTAGTCCCAGGAAGGCCACGGCTCCTCCACTCAGTCAACGCCAAGTTTGGTGGGATAAAAATCGGCGGCCAATTAGCCGCTTGACGGCGACGTGGAGGCGGAAATCTTCATAACCTTGTGCTCCGGCCTGCCGCCGCCGACATCCCGACGACCCTTAGGTATAAGTTCTTCGAAAGCAGCCTTGCTCTACTGCCCCAGCTCCCCACGTGTCTACATGTGCATCTTTTTCTACTCCCATCAGCTCTTCCAAAGCCACCTAATTTTTTTGTATTATTAGAGGTAAAGCTACTTCATGCATTCAAATCTAGGGCTTTGTTCAAACAACGAAGAAAGGGGGGAAAGTTGTAGCATGAATCTAGGACTTGATTCAAAGAGGAAATAATTTGGTGAAAGTAGTAGAGACCGAATACCCAACCGGTCTCTTGGTTGAAAAGGGAAATAATGGGAAAACGCAGTACAAACTAGATAAGGAACATATCTATTATTGGTTGAAAAAAGGATAGAAAGTGGCGGCTGGTGGACAAGTCAACAGAGTATGTCCAAGATTAGATCTGTTACCCTCACATAGTAAAAGGTCTCCAGGATTAGAATTGCTGCCCTCACATAGTAAAAGGTCTCTAGGATTAGATTTGCTGCCCTCACATAGCATGAACAAACTCGGGATCACCACTTTATGCCTCCTTGTAGGTACATTGTGCTGATGCGTCCACTATCGCATGTCCTTATACCAACCTTTTGATGTTGTTAATGTAAGGGCGCATGTAAAATGAAGCGATCACACTGTTACCTTAGAGACATGTCTAACCAGTGTTATTGTTAATCTAATGCCTCCAGTGATAAGATGCAATTAAACTGTGTTACAAATGACACTCCTGCTGTTTTCCCTAGTATGATAAGTAAGTTGCTGCTTTATGCTGCTGAGTGTCCTGGTGTCCCCACGATCCCATGCCCTTAAACCAACTCTTTAGCTGTTGTTGATTTACTGTATCTGGTAAACAAGCAATGCCACCATTAAAGTAATCCCATATTTGAGGAATCTCATTTTTGATCGTAATGCTTCTGGTAACATGAAGCATTGCTGACGTTTTAATATTTCTACTGTCCTTGTGTGATTGCCATGAACATAATTAAGATGCTTCTTTTCATTTCGTATATGTTTCGTATATTCTTTTTGACCAGCAACTGTTTACTTTCTATCTTTTTTTTGCAGATAGGGATATCCATTTCACCTTGTTGCTATTGTGACCTTTTGGTGAACTGCACAAAACACTTTTTTTGGAATGCGTGTCTTGCGCAGTTCAACTAAAATGTCACGTGGGCAACATCTCTCAATTTTGGTGGAACTGCACAAAATGGTGATTGGAGTTTCCAAAATCTCCGTCAAGTTCTGCTGGTAATCTCGTGCAACATTTTATTAGCATTTGCAAGATGAGCTGTCACTGTCACCACAATGGACTGCAACAAAGGATAAGAAAATTATATTTGCACCTTACATGAGCCGGACAGCCAACCTTAATGTTCCTCAATTTTAGTGCAACTACTAAAGAAGAACCTGTCAGCTCACGAGAGCAAGTACTTCTGGCTAGCTAAATGATGCAATCTTTGCTTCATTTCAGGTGAACTTCAGAAAAAAGGCGCATGAATTGAATCATGGAACTCGAGGCAGGCCTCATCCGAGTGGAGCTGCAGGTTGAGTTCAAGGAGGCCACTATTAAAGTGAAATCATGCTCTTCTTGTTTGTGTTGTGCAAACAGGAATACTCAACTATAGATGTTGTGACGGCCAAGAGCATTCGCCAAGTTCTTCGATTGTATGACATGGCTAGCCAAGATGGATTTAATCCCGATATTCACTTTATCAAAAGGCTCTAATGGGTTGGTTCTGAATCTTTCAAGCTGGGAATCAATGAGATGTGTAGGCATCTTTGTTGTACTTATTATTTGAATCTTATTTGTTGGTTCTGAATCTTGCAAGCTGGGAATCAATGAGATGTGTAGGCATCTTTGTTGTACTTATTATTTGGATCTTACTTGTTGGTTCTGAATCTTGCAAGCTGGGAATCAATGAGATGTGTAGGCATCTTTGTTGTACTTATTATTTGGATCTTATTTGTTGGTTCTGAATCTTGCAAGCTGGGAAACACAGCATGATGATGTAGAGGACAACAACCATAACAAACAGTTCAAACTTAGTAGTATTATCTTTGTGAAAGTGCAACAAATGTGCTGATCGTGTGCGTCCTGAGAATAATAATTCTAATTTTTGTGCATGTTGATCATGTGGCACTGATATAATGAGCCAATGCATTGCTTGTTTTAAGTATAAATTTCTACTAAAACTAATTAAATTGAAGTAAAGTAACCTCTAACTCCTGTTTTTACAGTACCAATACAGACCCGCTCGTGAACCGACGTGTGGCTGGAGTAGGTTTCTTAATGGAGGCATTTGAATGTGCCGAGGGTGCATCTTCTGTCGGTCGTGCAACGGACGAGGGAGGGGTAGTAACTGTTGTCGCCTGTACACACTCAGTTTACTGTTGAATCCAGTTCCCCAAGAGCTGAAAAATGAACTGCTACCACCGCCTACACACTCGTTCACTTGAAAACACTCCAATGGTGATCCGAGGGGTGAGCCTGCTGGATATGGACTTCAGCAAGGAATTCCCCTTTGAGTTCGCCGTTCAGTCCTATGGCTGCACCAAGTTGAATGTGATGTACACCAACGATCCGGACTTGGTGAAGCTCTGCCTCACCGAGTTCATGCAGTACCTACAGGACGAGAAAGCACAAGGTTGTAGGACTAGACCTTGTGCCCATCCATTCGTCTGCTGACAGGGACCAGCGGATCGCCGTTGCCCAGGTATGTGTGCGGGACGTCATCCTCCGCCTTGGTGCTCTAGACGCGGTGCCGCCGTCTGTCATTCCTGACATGGTCAGCAAAACAAGAGGAATCGGGAGACAACTATTCGTTGAGAGGCTGACAGTCCCGGGCCCACCAGGTCCATGGCCTAGGATTCGTTGTTTAACATGGGCAGCCCACGACATGTTTCAACATTTTTTGGATTCAGCAGGTATCAAGCGGCCTCTGGGCCTACCAACCTAGCTTGTCTATAACATCAGCAGCCCAAGTTATGTTTGTTTTTTCAAGACGACGCATAGCTCAGTTCTATTTTTCTATAAGAATGCAAAACTGAACATGTTCTCTATAAGAATGCAAAACTGAACCTATATTTATATCTTATTTTATTACATATATATAGGGTGGGTCTATTCTAATAACACCCTTAAGAGTCTTATTCTAATAACACGAGTCTTATTCTAATAACACCTCCTACTCCGCCTACCCCCACGACCCACCACTCCCCCCGAGCCCCGAGGGCATAACCTCCCTCCCATTCCGCATCGGTGCCCCGCAAGACCACCACCTACCACAAGACCGGCCGCCCACCACCACTCCCACAGCCGGCGGCCCCCGCGGCGCCCCACCCCACCACCACCAGACCCCCACCTCTCTCCCACCCCCACCCTGCGCACCACCAGCCTCCCACGCCCCACCTTCTAATCCCACACACAACCGACACACAGGGCCATGGCCACCCCCCGATCCCCCACCTTCTTCCCCGTCGGGGCCCTCGCACCCCTACCTTCTTCCTCGCCGGAGCCCCACACCCCACCACCTTCTCCATGGCCTCCTCCCCCACCGGTGGCCGCGCTCGTCAGGCCCGACCTCGCCGGAACCCCGCGGCGAGCCCCTACCCCGACGGGGGCCTACCCTCCTCCAGTGGCTCGGACCACCATGGCTCAGCCACAAATCTGAAACAAGACTCCGGCGGGGGCCTACCCTCCCACGCCGGCCAGAGTCGTCCTCTCTGTCCATGGCCAAACAAAGACTAGCACGCCGTCTCCGCATCACATCTCACCTCCCTTCCCTCCTTCCCAGCCCGTGCGCCCCTTCACCGCCATCACCGCGACGAGGTCCACGGCCAAAGCCATGGCCACCAAGCGCGTCCGTAATAGCAACAGAATTGAAGTGCGCCGGGGTACGCGATGCGGTTCGGTGACGCGTGGTCGTGTAGTTCGCGGCCACCACGGGCCCCCTCACCTCTACCTCCATGGCCACGTCCTCAACCAGCGGCGCCCTGCCCTCGTTGCTAGCCATGGCGCCGCAGCCACCAGGCTCGAGCGTCTGCTCTTCTCCCTTGACCCTTTGCTAGCCAGCGTCACCCCATGCCGATCCAGGCAGTTGGGCGGGGGTGTGGATGTGCAGGGCAGTGCTCCCCGAGGTGCAGTGCGGTGTGCGTGCGTGCAGTCCAAAAATCGAAGGCGTGCAGTGCAGTAGAGCACCAGATGGCAGTGGTCAACAGCCCCTCGATCCCGTCTCTCTGCCGACGGCCATTACTCACATGGCGCTGCTCCCTGGACCCGCTCCATCACCTGCATCCCGCCGATCCGACGAGCAGCAATGGAGGACCACTGCAGATCCCGTGCTCCTCGTCAACGGCGGCCGCCACCTGTTGTCCAGATGAAGAAGAAGCGGTTTGTAGTCCATGCGATGCCGACGTGAAGTTTGTGTGTGCAGCTTCCAGCCCAACGACGGCATGATCCTCTCCATTCTCAGAGTTAATTTATTTCCCCCAATTTCACCTCACTCCCGGTTGAAAGGTTATATATAGCAACTGAACCTCTTAGTTAGCAATTTGGTGTTGTCACTATGGAATTCGAATTTGGTGTTTGGTGCTTCCCATTGATCCATTTTTTTATCCTCTAAAATCCTCAATGTATATGCAAGTACGAGTAATACAAACCAATACATATATAGAGTGTTTTTGGCGCTTTTAACATTCTTTATTGTCAGTTCCATCCTAGTGTCGGTAACAACTATATTATCCTGGCTGCAGCAACAAGTTTTATCAAACTTGGCGAGGTCCCAGCCACCCACGGCATGCAATACGGATGGTGACGCCATGTAGTTTGCTGTGCGAATGCTGTCCAGGTTTGTTGCTGTTTACAAGCATTTTCTAGTGTTTTTCAGGATGCAGTACAGTTCAATTCAGTTTGGTGCTAAAAAAAGTGCAGCTCAGAAATCTGTTTTTGCATCTAGGATTTGCCGTTGGAGATTGTCTAAATCCTAGTGGTGGTGTTCCTTCCCCCTGGTGGTGGTGCTACTGCGAGCTGGAGTGGAGCTCTACCCTGACGTGTGGCGCTACAGTCCCTCTCGGTTGTCCCTCACCGCCATACTCCTCTCTCAAGTAGAGAGCATCAGTTCGATTTGTAATGCAGGCGTCTAGCTCCAGCGGCCGAGGTAGCAAGAAGTTTAGTGGCAGCGTGCTTGCAGTTTGGTGCATGTTGTCTTACATTTCAGTTGCAAAAAATGATGCCTATAAGATGCGTCCAGTTGCGGTTTAGTTGCTGCGCAGATGCAGTTTTGCTAGGGTATGAGGTGGTGCTTCGTTGTGCAGTGGAAAAAACAAAGAAAAAGGAAAAGGACAAAATAGAAGAATGTAGTACACATGGCTCGTCACTACAGTCCCAAAAGCATGTTAATGAAAAACATTGTCCCAAAAGAAATGTTACATGAAAATGTCAGCAGTAACTCGTGCGATTCACAGTGTTTACGGTAGTCTTGAGGTTCACTTTTTATAGTATTGCGGTTTCACCAACGCTTACATGAAGTGCACTCCATCTCGTTTGGGAAATTTACGTCCCATAAAAAAATCATGCAGTGCACTTGTCCGTCCGATGAAGTGCGGGTTTTAGTCTAAAGAAGTTTGGTTTGCTACCTTTTTTTGGAAAATTTACATCCCACAAAAAAAGAAATCATGCAGTGCATTTGTCCGTGTGATGGAGTGCGGATTTTAGTCTAAAGAAGTGCGGTTTGCTACCTCGTTTGGGAAAATTTACGTCCCACAAAAAAAAATCATGCAGTGCACTTGTTTGTCTGATGAAGTGCGATTTTGCGTCCGATGCAGTGCGTTTTTCAGTCGGATGAAGTACCCACGTCGATTTGGGTGTCGCGAAAAACAGTGTCTGCATTTTGGTAAATTTAAAACTGCTCTTAAACCGTAAGGACTTAGAGAGAGTGTTCTACATGAAAAAGTTGCATCTCGTTGATATCTTTCCAACGGCATATCATTTCAATCATTTCGACAACCGGTTTGTAAAAATTTCGCAAAAAACGGCCGCTGCCACTCGTCGTCCACCGCACTATTTTCAAAATTAACTTAAAACCATAAGGAATCTCAAAAACATTTCAACATATGAAAGTTGGGCCTCGCCCATAGCTTTTCAACGGTATATTACACGCCTTGTTTCAACAAACGGTTAGAAAACTGGAGCGAAAATAGTACCGAAAATTTGAAATTTTTTGAAAAACAGAATTTCGCGATTTAGTAAATTTGAAACTGCTCTTAAACCGTAATGAATTAGAGAAAAAATAGTTATGAAAAAGATGCGCCTCGATGATATCTATCCAACGGTGTATCGTTTGCTTCATTCCGACGAGCGGTTTAGAAAAAACGCGAAAAAATGCTCGCCGTCACTCGTCATGGGCCGCACCATTTTCAAAACTGCTCTTAAACCGTGAAATCTCGAAAAGTGTTCAACATGGCGAATTTGCGCCTAATCCATAGCTTTCCAACGGTATATCATATGCCTCGTTCCGATAAACGGTTAAAAAACTAGAGCAAAAACAGTACCAAAAAAACACTGCGTACAGTTTTTTACGACACGAAGTTCACTAGTCTCCGTAATGCAGTGCTCTTGCTAAAGAAAGTGCAGTTCCCTTGCGTTGAGCATGCAGTGCGAAAGTGTTATTAGAATAGTTATTCTGATAATATTATCAGAATAGACCGTCTGTATATATATATATAATACTAGTGTATGATACTACCTTTAATTATAGTGCATAATATAATAGAGTAGTATCATAGATGATCATATTTATTGCCATGCATGACACAAATTAGCATCACATTTAACATGATACGGTATCTACCTATATGTTACTCTAACCCTCTGTATCTTATTTAATTCTTTGCCACATCAGCATACTTGCTATTTCCGAGTGCATGTTATCGGCTATGATACCACCACTATGGCCAACCTTATAGTGGGGAGTATCATATACTATAGTATCATGCATATGATACTAGTGTATGATACTACATACGTACCTTCATAGTGCATATATAGTATCACAGAGTAGTATCATAGATGATCGTATTTATGGCCATGCATGACACAAAGTAGTATAGCATATTTATTATGTTACGGTATCTACCTATGTTATTTCTTTGCCATATCATCATATTTGCTATTCCCGAGTGCATGATACCCCCACTATAGCCACCCTAAGGCTCGTCGTAATGGGAGTATCATAAGCGGTATCATGCATGCAAACTAGACTTTTTGGATGATGTAGTGGCACACAGTTAAATGAGGAAAGAGAGGGTGTGGTATCACATCATGATACCGTATCATATTAAATGTTGTACTACTTTGTGTCATGCATGGCAATTAATAAGGCAACCTAATATACTAACTTATGATACTATGCGCGCATTATGGAGGTAGTATGATATACTATAGTATCATATGCATGATACTAGTATATGATAAGGCTGGTTGTAAGACTATACCCACAGTGGGGGTAACATAGGGGGTAACATCACACATCTCTAGGCAAAACAGATGATGTGGTAAGTAATTAATGAAGAAAGATAGTCATGTGGTAACATAGCTAGTTACTGTAACATCACACATACCAAGACAAGATGAGTCTACAACCTAATAAATGAAGTGTTGCATGACACCACACATATGTTATTCCCCATTATAGAGGTAGTAACATAGACTAGTAACATATGCATGTTACTAGTCTAAGTTACTATACCCATTGTGACTAGTCTAAGGCCCCTCCCAATGCTCCACCTTGTAGTACAGGTGCTAAGGCTACCATGTAGGGAAAAAATCTGATGTGGCAAGGTAATTAAGAGGAGAGAGATGAGTGTGGTGACCCCGGGAAGAAACAAATGCCAAGTGGGAGAACCTAAGCCCTAACCAAAACACTTAAATGGAAGAATCCCACCAATGCATGAAGAACTTTAGTTGCAAAATCATTAAATGAAGGATACTTAGCACCAACAAGTTAAGCACCTATACATTGGGGTCTTTAGTTGCTAAAGTATTTAATATGCTTAGCACCTCATGTAAGCACCAATGCATTGGAAGCAGCCTAATGGAGAGTATCATATACTAGTATCAGGCATATGATACTAGTATATGATATACTACCTCCGTAATGCACGCATAGTATCATAAGTTAGTATCATGTAGTATTTTATTTATTTCCATGCGCATGACACATAGTAGCATAGCATTTATTATGATACAGTATCATGATATGTGTCGTGGTATTCTCACGGAGGGGGTGCAAGACGACATATGCCACAAGGTGGCTTCGTGTGAGGGCAAGACTACTGCTAGAATATCCAGGGACGGGTATGTGAGTAGCACGCGCTAGTTTACCCAGGTTCGGGGCTCTCCGGAGAGATAACACCCCTACTCCTGCATGTCTGAGTATATCTGGTATATCTGGTACAGAGTGCTCCTGGAGTATATATGTGGATGACCGGATGAGCATGCAAGCTCCAGTGGCCGAATGGTATGTGTGTGTGCTAGCTAGCTATCTTGCTAGCTAGTATGCATGCGTGAGGGTGTGGGGGTGTGAGTCCATCCTGGATGGATGGATGGATGCTCATATATATAGTGTGGCTAGCTTATCATCTAAGCTAAGTGGTGGCATGGGCAAGGCATGGTGGGGTGTCATGCTTGTCCCCTGTGTCACTTCATAAATAGTGCCAGGGGACAAGTGACACTATACATGATGGCTATGGTGACACGTGAATAGTGCTTGGGTATGGCCGTCCCGTCGGTGTCTTGTCGGTGTCGGGTCAGGCTGCAGTCGGCAGCTGGCTGGTTGGCGCAGTCGGCAGCCGGCTGGTTGGCGCACTCGGCAGCCGGCAGTCGGACTGAGGGGCTTTGCTAGCCCCGATGTCTTGAAATATCATCTTGCCGTCTTCGGGGTATCCGTGTCCAATTACTCCGACAATAGCCCCCAAGCCTCCGGGCAACTTGGAAAAGTTGGGCGGAGGTTTTTTGGCAAATGTTCATGGAAATGATCATAAAAAGACAAAGTTAGTCCACGCAGATATATCAAATGTTTGCTTTTAGCATTGCAAGTTTTATGCGGAGGGTGCCGACTCGGTTTCGTCTGAGCCCCCTTAATCTTTTTCGTGTTCCCTCCGCCTTTTGGCTTGTGCTCTCGCTCGCCTGATAGCCGCTCTGTGGTCTGTGGCTGAGAGTGGGCCGCGAAGTGGAGTGTATAGTACTTAGAGTCTAGGAGCAGATTCAACCGAGTAGATACTTGTAAAGGAAACGGTCAGATCGCCCGATCTGTTTTTCTTCCCGGACGTTTTTCGCGTGGGTGACCTCCAGCGTTCGCTCTTGCTAGTCAGACAGCCGCTCTGCGGTCTGTGACTAAGAGTGGGCCTTTGGTACCGCGCACGGTACTAAGCCGTCTGCGGGAACTAACGTCTCAGGCCAAGCGGCCAGCCCCCGGGCCAACTCTGGCTGGCGCCGGGGTGAACATTGATGCTACTGTAATAAAACGCGGAGACAGCCCCCGAGCTTCGCTCGGGGTTATCCATGCTTGCGTGGTCCAAAAAATATGCGGGTGAGGAACTCACATTGGTTTTCGCATAGCCGAGGCGGAGTTTTCTGAAAACAGCTGGCGCGGCTCAACGCTTGCTGAGCGCGCCAGCGCACCCGCTGGGTGTAGCCTTCGGGCCTCCGGGCGTTCGAGGAGGGTCCAGCCGGCCGGGCTTGACCGGCCAGGCGGCGAGCAGAACATGGCCGAGCCGTCTTGGCACAGCCGGCCAGGCGGCGAGCCATCTGGCAGCGTCCTTTTCTTCTTTTTTCTCTTTTATCAGCTGCTGGCAGCCGGACTTTTGTCTCTTGTTTTTGTTTCTTGCAATCTTCCGTGGGGGCGCGCCAGCGCACCCACTAGGTGTAGCCTCCGAGATTCGGGCCGACTGCTGAGCAGTCGGGCCGGATCTCCCGACAACTACTTTGTCTTCTTCCTCGCGGGGGCGCTTCAGCGCACCCGCTGGGTGTAGCCCCCGAGATTCGGGCCGACTGCTGAGCAGTCAGGCCGGATCTCCCGGCAACTACTTTGTCTTCTTATTCACGGGGGCGCGTCAGCGCACCCACTGGGTGTAGCCCCCGAGATTCGGGCTGACTGCTGAGCAGTCGGGCCGGATCTCCCGACAACTACTTTGTCTTCTTCTTCGCGGGGGTGCTTCAGCGCACCCGCTGGGTGTAGCCCCCGAGATTCGGGCCGACTGCTGAGCAGTCGGGCCGGATCTCCCGGCGACTACTTTGTCTTCTTCTTTTTCTTCTTCAGCCGGCCGGGCGGGTGGACCCCGACACAGCAGTCGGGCTCTTTGCAGCCGGACAGGTAGCCCGCGGTCGGACGCACCTTTTTTTTCTCGCCAGTCCACCGTGGGCACCCAGCATTTTCTTCAGCCAGATCTGGGCAGCCGGATGCACACACACACACACATTTTTTTCTCTTCAGCACCCGGCTAGGTTGCCAGTCGGCACACTTTTTCTCTCTTTCTTTTTTTGCCCGGACATGGGCAGCCGGCCCATTTCTTGCAGCAGTCAGTCGCAACGGGCAGCCGGCTACGGCGGGAGCCGGCAGGCGGAAACTAGCGCGAAGCAGGCGGTGGCGGCGTCGGGCGCAGCGTCGAGGAGGCCCGGCAAGGCGGAGAACTCGGCCGCGGGTAGAGGCGGAGCTGGCCTGCGGGCGGAGCCGGCAGGCGAGACCCGGAGCCGAACGGCAGGGCGCGCGGAGGCGGAGGAAACCAGCACAGCCCGGGACGCGGAGCCCGCGAGCAAGAGGCGGCGGCGGCGACCCGAAGGAGAGCGCCAGCGCGGAGTAACGGGGAGACAGCAGCCGACCGTCCGAGTTGCGGGCAGCCGGCCCGCGCGAAGCTAGCAGGCAGTCGAAACGGGTGGCGCGCGGAGGCGGCCGTGGGGAGCCGGAGCGGAGCAGTCTGCGTCCGGGAGCTGGGCAGCTGGCGCGGGGACGAAGTCGGCGCGGGTGTCGAGGACGACGCAGCCAGGAGGAGGCCCGCGCAAACGCTGTCGGACGCGTGGGTGATGATGCGCAGGGTGGAGCGGAGCAACCGGCGCCAGGGGAGGCCGGCTGCGAGGCCGTAGATGGCGCCGGGGCGCGCACGCACGCGGGGAAGCTGAGATGGCCGGGGCCGGGAGCTGGTGCAGCCGGAGGCCGGCGAGCTGGACGCGCGGGAGGGGCGCGGTGCAGCAGCGTCGGCTGCGGCGAGGCGGTTGGGCGACGAGGGAGCGGCAACCCGGAGCCGGAGATGGCCTGGCCGCGGCCAACGCAGGAGCCAGCGGGGGGCGCGTGGGGCGCAGCCGGCCGCGGCACCAGATGCTGGAGCCGACGGCAAACGCGAGGCGAGGCCGCGGCAGAGGCGGAGCCGGCATGGAGGAGACTCGGAGCTGGTGCTGACCGGTTGTGAGGGAGGTGCAGGGGCTCAGTCGCTGCAGGCGGACGAAGCAGCTCGGGGCGGAGGCGGGCGAAGCAGCTCAGGACGCAGCAGGAGCCGAACGAGGCAGTAGCGCTATGGTGAGCTAGTGGTGGAGGAGCTCGGGCTGTGAGGCATTACACGGAGATGGCCGGGCGGAGCGCACGCGTGACCGTGAGCGAGGGTCTCGCGCGAGGCGCTGGAAAAGGCCACGGGCACGACGAGGCAAGCAGGTGGGCAGCAGCTTGGGCGGGGTAGAGCGGAGACTAGCATTGTCTGGCTAATATATGGGCAATATCCGACTTGCATCAGGCTAATGCACATGCATTATCCAACTGGTGTCTGGCTTCTATCTGATGCATATATGACTTGCATGTGGCTAGTGTTTGACCATGGTTGACCTGCATCTAGCTAGCTTGCAAGCAGATGCAAGTGGGCGGAATGAGCGTGAGCAGGCTCAGCGGTGTCGAGGCCGACGACGCAGACGCGCCGTCTCGTGCGGCTGCCCGAGGTGTGTCGATGCCGAGCCCCCGAGCGCTACCGAAGAGATGACGGCGACGCCGCGGTGATGACGGCGAGAACGGCAAGGCCGAAGACGAGGACACACCGTCCCGTGAGGCCACCCAGGAGCATGTCGATGTCGAGCCCCCGAGCGCTACCGGAGAGACGACACGACGCCGCGGTGACGATGATGAAAAGGGTCCCGCCCGGACTACGAAACCAGCAACAGTGCGGTAGCATAGTACCGCCCCACGGTGGGCGCCAAATGTCGTGGTATTCTCACAGAGGGGGTGCAAGACGACATATGCCACAAGGTGGCTTCGTGTGAGGGCAAGACTGCTGCTAGAATATCCAGGGACGGGTATGCGAGTAGCACGCGCTAGTTTACCCAGGTTCGGGGCTCTCCGGAGAGATAACACCCCTACTCCTGCATGTCTGAGTATATCTGGTATATCTGGTCCAGAGTGCTCCTGGAGCTGTATCTGAGGTCAGTGCTGTAGGCATCTGGCCTCGTATATATGTGGATGACCGGATGAGCATGCAAGCTCCAGTGGTCGAATGGTATGTGTGTGTGTGCTAGCTAGCTATCTTGCTAGCTAGTATGCATGCATGAGGGTGTGGGGGTGTGAGTCCATCCTGGATGGATGGATGGATGCTCATATATATAGTGTGGCTAGCTTATCATCTAAGCTAAGTGGTGGCATGGGCAAGGCATGGTGGGGTGTCATGCTTGTCCCCTGTGTCACTTCATAAATAGTGCCAGGGGACAAGTGACACTATACATGATGGCTGGGGTGACACGTGAATAGTGCTCGGGTACGGCCGTCCCGTCGGTGTCTTGTCGGTGTCGGGTCGGGCTGCAGTCGGCAGCCGGCTGGTTGGCGCAGTCGGCAGCCAGCTGGTTGGCGTAGTCGGCAGCCGGCTGGTTGGTGTAGTCGGTAGCCAGTAGTCGGACTGAGGGGCTTTGCTAGCCCCGATATCTTGAAATATCGTCTTGCCGTCTTCGGGGTATCCGTGTCCAATTACTCCGACAATATGATACTTAACCCTCTCTTTCTTCATTTAATTCTATGACAGCTCATCAAAATTGCCTAGTTGGCATGCATGATACTAGCTATGGTACTCCCATTATGACCAGCCTAGCAAAGAAGGTGTACAAATCATTTGTGCGTCACTTTGCGAGTTTTCATCCGTTTGTTCGAGAAGCGGGGAGAAGTTTCAAACATTTCGGCTGCGAGGTGCGGCCACTGGCGTAGGCCTAGTTGGTATTTTAATCACAGGAAATTTAGATGGAGTCCGGACATCATCAAAATTGATGTGTGCCCGTGGCGTGCTCTCACGACCCCGTGAATTTTTTTTAGTAAAGTTTGGCACAAGTTTTGATGACCGCTCCTTCCAAACCGGAGCATCTCACATGAAGGATCATGGTTTCCAAAAGGAGACGTGTCAATTCAATCTCCAGTGGCCGGTGACTTCATCATTTGGCCTCATAAAAATTTCCACGGTACACAATCACAAATATACCGCGGGTTTGATTTTCAGACGCATTTCAAGTATCGTTAGCTATATTTAAGACATTTTTTGAGTTTAATGCGCATATTGTGCATAAAAATAAAATTATAACCAGAACTGCATGTCCTGTAGAAAGCGACGAGGATCACCCTTCGATCAAAGAGCATCCAACGATGCAGACGTATGAACCGTGGGGTTTGGGTTCTGGCCAATCAGAACGCATGACTCAGATCGCGCGCGTGGCAGGGGGCATCGGCCACGATTTGGTAGGCACACGGCTTTCGTGAGTGAACCGTGTGCAATTGCAAAACATTTACATTCACCAGAACTGCATGTGTTGTCGAAAGGGATGAGGATCGTTGTTCGATCAATGAGCATCCAACGGTGCAGACGTACAATCCGTGGGGTTTGGGTTCTAGCCAATCAGAAAGCACGACTCCGATTGCGGGCAGGGTTTGGTCGGCACACGGCTTTCATCAACGGACCATGTGCTATTCGCAAACCAGATTGCATATTTTTGTTCACACATACTGTAGTGAGATCAATTGATTGTGCTACCTCTATGATATAATAATAATAATAATAATAACAAAAAACTATTCATATTCATTGCCTGAGCTGACAGCATATCAAGGTCAACATATTAACGGTTCTTACATCAACAGAAAACCGGGCATAACTAGCAAATTCAGTACACACGACAGTTCTAAATTGAATGAATTAAGTTGCAGGGTAGGCATAAAGACTAGTCTTATTGCTTAATTCGCATGTTCATGGGGGAACTGGGATCATTACGTTGACCCCGAATGAACTTGGGTTTTTTGATGATTTTACGTTGCTCTGTTACACGGGTGTGTGATCCCTTGGCTGGCAACTCAGCAAATTCATCGTACTCGTCCTCATCAGCAACATCCTCGACACCCAGTACCCTCCTCTTCCCATGCATCACTACATGTCAGTTCTTATGCAAGGGGTCTTCCGCAAAGAAAATCTGGGTGTGATACGTCTCCAACGTATCTATAATTTATGAAGTATTCATCCTATTATTTTATCATTCTTGGGTGTTTTACAATCAATTTATAGCAACTTTATATCATTTTTTGGCACTAACCTACTAACCCAGTGCCCAGTGCCAGTTGTTGTTTTTTGCTTGTTTTTTACATCGTAGAAAATCAATATCAGATGGAGTCCAAACACCGTGAAACTTTTTGGAGATTTTTTTGGACCAGAAGGAACCCAATGAGCCAGAGCTGCACCTGGTGTCGGTGTCAAAACCGGCGGATCTCGGGTAGGGGGTCCCGAACTGTGCGTCTAAGGTTGATGGTAACAAGAGACAGGGGACACGAAGTTTTACCCAGGTTTGGGCCCTCTTGATGGAGGTAATACCCTACGTCCTGTTTGATTGATATTGATGAGTATGGGGGTTACAAGAGTTGATCTACCATGAGATCGTAATAGCTAAACCCTAGAAGTCTAGCCTGTCAAATTGTGATTGCCTCTACGGACTAAACCCTCCGGTTTATATAGACACCGGAGGGGCCTAGGGTTGTACAAAGTCGGTTACATAGAAAGGAAATAGTATATCCGACCGCCTAGCTTGCCTTCTACGCAAAGGAGAGTCCTATCCGGACACGGGAGTAAGTCTTCTATCTTGTATCTTCATGGCCCAATAGTCCGGCCCACGTCACATAGGTCGGATGCCCGAGGACCTCTTAATCCAGGAATCCCTCAGTAGCCCCCGAACCAGGCTTGAATGACAAGGTGTCCGGCGCATAGATTGTCTTCGGCAATGCAAGGCGGGTTCCTCCTACGATCACTTCAAAGTACCTGACTTAGAGAGCTGTATTCAGCCCTCCATTTAATGTCACACACATCAGCTTCTGTGCCTCCACACCTTCTGCTTCCACGCGTTGAGCGAATAGGAGAGGTCGGGCTATTTTTGCATAACCCCCCTCTGGCCACATAAGAAAGGCCTCTATTTAAAGGGGTTGGATCTCAGATCCATTCCACACCCAGCGGAAAATCCTCAGAGTCTTGCCAGGGGAAACCATTCGACATGGCTAGTGTCCCTAGTTCCTCCTCCCGCCCTCACGACTCCGAAAAAGGAGATTGGGAGAGATGCGATGTATCCCATGAGCAGTTGGTTAAGCTCCAAACATAGGGATTCCTTCCCCTCACGGATCTGGTCCTTGTTCGAGCAGGACTGACCTCCTTCACAGGCGAAGTTCTGGAGGAAAAATTCCCCAATCCAACTAGGGGGGGGGAACGGGTGTGCTTCGTATCTTACTTGTTGAGAGGCGTCGGGTTTCCAATCCACCCTTTCCTCCATGGACTCCTTGAGTATTATGGCCTTCAACTGCACAACCATACGCCGGCCTCTATCCTGCACATCGTGGATTTTGTTGCCTTGTGCGAGCTTTTCCTGGGCTGTGAAGCCCACTTTGATTTGTGGAGGAAGCGATTCAGCCTCGTCCCTCATAACCGAGAAGGGTCGATATTCGAGGTGGGTGGCGCCGAAGTATGGCGCATAGCTGGGACCGGATACCTATCTGGCACGCCGAAGAAGGCACCTGAAGAATGGCCCTCAGAATGGTTTTATATTGAGGACGTCGCTCTCCCCGACCCATTTCGAATGGGCCTTCCCGAATTTTCAAATGCTCTACTAAAGAAACGTCACAGCTGGCGCCCTTGGAGCCTCGAGGAGGAAGATAGCACGGAAGTCCGTCAATTGATGGGCAAGATAAAGACACTTGCCTAGTCTGGATTATCAATAATCGAGGTGATGGCGACTTCCATAGTGCGGGGGGTCCAGCCACTCCAATACCAAGGGCTTCCAATGTGGCACTATAATGGGGAGGATGACGCCCCACGCTGCGGTCGGAAGGGTCTGGACACCCCCGCCGCTTTGGTCAAAATATTGGACGAACTGTACAAAGGGGAGGAAGAGGAGTTCGCTCGTCTTAAATGCCGAGATGGATTTTCCATGTACAATCCTCTGAGCTGGGTGAGCTCTAATCCCACCACTTTAGTCAATCTTCTCCCTGGATCACTTTTAATGGACATTAACCCATATATTTATAATAGGAATGTCGCAAGGTTACCGAGGGGATCTAGAATCCCGCCACACAGCCAGAGGATCACAACTGGGATCTTGACCCCGGATTCGAAGAGGATCCGGACATATTTGTGGAGCTCGAGAAGGGAGTATTCTACCACGCGAGCTATGATGGCATAGTTGTGCCAATCGTGGCCGACTATCCCGGCCTCCTTCCTGCATCACATGTAAGTAATCAAGAAATACCTTCTTCGAAAGATCTTCCTCATTATGCCTCACCCACCAAACTATTTCTTGCTCCAAAGGGGAGGCGCTCAATGCCACAACGTGCACCAGAGGCATCTCCGAGGAGAGCGGTGCCCGCGCCGAGCGCATCTTCGAAGAGAAAGGCGAACCACAATACGGTAGAACCTTCATCAAAGAGGTATGGCCTTCTTTTTTAAACATGCCTCCTGGTCGTCACATCAAATTGTGACATTATCCGCTACATTTTATCAAGAAGAGCGTCCGCCGGACTATGTCCGGGGATCCTACCGGCCGCGCCTCCACTAGTCAGGTTCCAGACCCTGCCCTAAAGACGAGGGCTGACACGGGAGTGGCGCCGGACTGTCCTTCTGCAGAGGATTCAGATGATATGTCCATCACGAACTCTGAAGTGGAGAGCACCATGAATCATCGGCGCCGGAGGGCTGCTCTCCGTGACCCCGACTTTCCAAAAGAGGCATTCAATACCTTCAGCTCGGCCGATGCATACATCCGAGCTGCTCGGGATGGACTTGCCAGGGCCACGGACCAGCATCTAAAAGATATGCGGGTAAGTGTCAATTTGATAATCATATACCAGTAGCCCCCGAGACTTGAAGAAGTTGATACAACTGATTTAAGGATCAATGTATAATCAGGCACTTACGGAGAAGAATAGCATGTTGTCTCAAGAGCTGGAAAAGTGTCAGACCCAGCTAACTATGGCTACAGCCGAATTGGAAAAATCCTAGGAGGCACCACCTGGTAATGTTTCTCCCCATCAGAAAAAGTATAATCGTATACCGGTAATATTAATACTGTTGTGTTTCCGCTGACAGCATCAGTAGAGCAACTAAGAGAGAAACTGAAGGTCGCCCAGGCTGGTGAACAAGAGGCCAAAAGGCAACATGCGGCAGGCGAACGTGTGCTGACGCGGGTTAGGGATGAAAAGAACAAGCTGCAGGATTCCAATACCTGGCTGGGCGAAGAACTAAAAGATGTTCGAGCCCAGCTAGCTGACGCCATCAAGGAGAATAGGAGGCTACAAGGCGGCATATTCAGTATGTTTTTTACCTCACCTATATGCATTTCAGCGAAGAAATGATCTAACAGATTGATGTCTACAGGTATGCTGACGCGCCGTCCTGAAGAGGAAATGTCCGGCTCTCAAGGCGACCTTCTGCAAGAGCTGTCCCAATTGCACGAGCGAGCTCAGCAAGCAATGTGGAGCATTGCCAAAGCTTTGTGTCCATCCTCCTCTCCTCCAGGAAGTATGGAGGAGCTTGTGAAGCTATTCCAGGGAGCTCGGCGGTGCTTCCGATTATGGAAGACATCAGCCTTCCGAGAAGGTGCGCGAGAGGCCTGGGCCATGGTAAAAACATGGTACACCAAGCTTGATCTAAATCATATGGCCCGGGTCGGACCTAAGGGGTCAGATGGAAAAGAAATTCCAATTATTTTGGTATATGACCAAGTAAAAGTAGCCGTCAAATATTCCCAACAGGATTGTAAGCTAGACAGCCTACTAGACGGCATAAAGGAAGAAGTTTTTGAGTCCAAATGACTATGTACTTCAATTGACAAATTTGTCCCTAGCCAGATTGTAAAACGATTGTCATGGCAGACCTTTTCACTTTGACCTCTAGACCCGAAGGCTCAGAGTGTTTCCGAATACCCGCTCAGTAATATAAACTGGGGTATGCGTGGAAACCAGGCGTAGGGGTCATAGTTGCTTGAACAGACAAGTTGTATCCGGCTAGCTATGTTATATTACATTGTAATTGTAAGAAACATCTTCCAGGGAGAATGGTTCCGTTAAGGGTTCCTTTCCCTGGGCGAATATGCGTTAGTATGCATGTGCGAACTGTGATTGAAAAAATCGCAGTGTGAGTGACATCTGGGGGTTCATAGTGTAATGAGTGTAACACATCTTTAGTCCACCGACCGAATATTCCCTTAAGAACGCTAGCTTTCGGCTTCACCCAATCTGAGGTACACGTCCGGATGACCTGGCAGTAACAATCGCAAAGGTGCTCCCTTTATGCCCTAGCCGAACAAACGAGAACGTAGGGCTTAAGCACAGGAGTCAGGCAACCCAGCTTGGCCAAAACTTAAGTCATAACGATGCATATAATGGCGAAGAAAAGGTACATATGCGGAAGAGGACACATATGTGTTGAGCTTGATGCTCGGAAAATAATAATATGCTTCTGTAAAATAAGCCCCCAGGTATTATGAGTGTATACATTTAAGGATGTGCACATCATAGGTGTGCCATTTGGCCGCACAAGAGCTAAAGAGCTAAACGAAAAAGTTAAAGAGAGGAAAAGGGAAATAATAGAAACAAAGGGAGAAGAAGACGAACAAAGAGTCCGGCTCCAGGCGTAGAATCTTCGGAGTCTGGCGACATTCCATGAGTTCAGCCCTAAGCGGTTGTCCGATGCATCATGCAGGCGGTAAGCTCCTCCAATGAGAACTTAATCTATGATGAAGGGACCCTCCCACTTGGGCTTGAGTTTGTCGTTTTTCTTCTCTGGTAAGCGTAGAACGAGTTCGCCAATGTTATAAGTCTTGGCCTGCACCTCCCTGCTTTGATATCTGTGAGCCTGCTGTTGATAAAATGCGGAACAGGCTTTTGCAACATCGCGCTCCTCCTCCAGGGCATCTAAGCCGTCCTGCCAATCAAGCTCGGCCTCTTTCTCTTCATACATGCGCACTCTAGGTGAGTCATGAATAATGTCGTAGGGCAACACAACCTCTTCACCATACACCATGAAGAAAGTTGTATATCCGGTAGTGCGATTGGGCGTGGTCCGCAGCCCCTAGAGTATGAAGTCGAGCTCCTCAACCCAGTGCTTGTCTGATTCTTTCAAAGACAACACTAGTCTAGGATTAATGCCACTCATAATAAGACCATTAGCTCGTTCAACTTGACCGTTTGTTTGTGGATGATAGACCGAGGCGTAATCGAGTTTAATGCACAATTTGGCACACCAGGATTTTACTTCATCGGCTGTGAAATTGGAGCCGTTATCGGTGATGATGCTATGTGGGACACCATAACAGTGCACAATACCAGATATAAAGTCTATCACCGGTCCAGCTTCGACCATTTTCACTGGTTTGGCCTCTATCCACTTACCATGACTAGCAGATATTTTTTCTTATGGATCCCTCCTTTAAGGGGTCCCACCATATCGAGCCCCCAGACCGCAAAAGGCCAAGTAATGGGGATTGTTTGTAATGCAGTAGGCGGCATATGGCTTTGATTGGCGAAGATTTGGCATCCGACACGATGTTGGACCAAGTCCTGGGCGTCTGCTCGGGCCATCGGCTAGAAGAAGCATGTACAGAAGGCCTTACTTACAAGGGCCCGAGCCGCGGCATGGTGCCGAGGCCAGCATGGATTTCAGCCAGGAGCTGTCGTCCTTCTTCTTCGGAGATACATCTTTGAAGGACTCCGGTAGCACTTTTCTTGTAGAGCTCTCCATCGTGGACCTTGTAGGCTTTCGAGCGCCAAACAATGCAGCGAGCCTCATTCTGGTCCGCCGGGAGCTCTCGCCTATTAAGGTAGGCCAAGAATGGTTCGGTCCATGGGGCAATTACTGCCATTATTAGATGGGCCGATGGTGTTATTTCGGTGGCTGAGCCCCCGATGATATCGGTATTTGTTTAGAATCTGGGGGTATAGTCGGATCCGGACTAGTGTTGTCACGCTCGTCCTGCCATACCACAGATGGCTTGAACAGCCTTTCTAAAAAGATGTTAGGCGAGACGGGGTCACGCTTGGCGCCCATGCGAGTGAGGACGTCCGCCGCTTGATTACTCTCTCGAGCCACGTGATGGAACTCGAGTCCCTCGAACCGTGCTGATATTTTGAGTACGGCGTTACGATAGGCCGCCATCTTCGGGTCCTTGGCATCAAAGTCTCCATTTATCTAGGATATTGCGAGGTTTGAATCTCCGCGCACCTTGATACGTCCATTTTGCATCATGCTTTTATATCGATATTTATTGCATTATGGGTGGTTATTACACATTATGTCACAATACTTATGCCTATTCCCTCTTATTTTACAAGGTTTACATGAAGAGGGAGAATGCCGGCAGCTGGAATTCTGGGCCAGAAAAGGAGCAAATATTAGAGACCTATTCTGCACATCTCCAAAAGTACTGAAACTTCACGGGAGCACGTTTTAGAATATATAAAAAATATTGGGCGAAATAAGTACCAGAGGGGGCCACCCACCGTCCACGAGGGTGGGGGCGCGCCCTACCCCCTAGGCGCGCCTCCCTGCCTCGTGGGCCCCCTGACAGCCCTTTGATGCCCACCTTTGGCTATATGGAGTCTTTTGTCGAGGAAAAAATCATAAGCTAGCTCACGGGACGAAACTCCGCCGCCATGAGGCGGAACCAATCTAGGGCTCCGGCGGAGCTGTTCTGCCAGGGAAACTTCCCTCCGGGAGGGGGAAATCATCACCATCGTCATCACCAACGATCCTCTCATCGGGAGGGGGTCAATATCCATCAACATCTTCACCAGCACCATCTCATCTCAAACCCTAGTTCAGCTCTTGTATCCAATCTTTGTCTCCAAACCTCAGATTGGTACCTGTGGGTTGCTAGTAGTGTTGATTACTCCTTGAGTTGATGCTAGTTGGTTTACTTGGTGCGAAAATCATATGTTCAGATACATTATGCACATTAATACCCCTCTGATTATGAACATGAATATGCTTTGTGAGTAGTTACGTTTGTTCCTGAGGACATGGGAGAAGTCTTGCTATAAGTAGTCATGTGAATTTGGTATTCGTTCGATATTTTGATGAGATGTATGTTGTCTTTCCTCTAGTGGTGTCATGTGAACATCGACTACATGACATTTCACCATTGTTTGGGCCTAGAGGAAGGCATTGGGAAGTAATAATTAGATGATGGGTTGCTAGAGTGACAGAAGCTTAAACCCTAGTTTATGCGTTGCTTCGTAAGGGGCTGATTTGGATCCATATGTTTCATGCTATGGTTAGGTTTACCTTAATACTTCTATTGTAGTTGCGGATGCTTGCAATAGGGGTTAATCATAAGTGTGATGCTTTTCCAAGGAAGGGCAGTATCGAAGCACCGGTCCACCCACATATCAAATTATCAAAGTACCAAACGTGAATCATATGAACGTGATGAAAACTAGCTTGACGATAATTCCCATGTGTCCTCGGGAGCGCTTTCCTTTATATAAGAGTTTGTCCAGGCTTGTCCTTTGCTACAAAAAGGATTGGTCCATATTTCTGCACCTTATTTACTTTTATTACTTGTTAGCCGTTACAAATTACCTTATCACAAAACTATCTGTTACCTATAATTTCAGTGCTTGCAGAGAATACCTTGCTGAAAACAGCTTATCATTTCCGTCTGCTCCTCATTGGGTTCGATACTCTTACTTATCGAAAAGGCTACGATAGATCCCCTGCACTTGTGGGTCATCAAGACTCTTTTCTGGCGCCATTGCCGGGGAGTGAAGCGCCTTTGTTAGGTGGAATTTGGTAAGGAAAAATTTATATAGTGTGCTGAAATTTATTGTCACTTGTTACTATGGAACATAATCCTTTGAGGTCCTGTTCGGGGTATCTTCACCCCGAACAGTAGAGCAAAGAGTTGCTCCTCAACCTACCGAACCTACTGAAAATGTTTACTTCGAAATTACTTCGGGTATGATAGAGAAACTGCTAGCTAATCCTTTCACAGGTGATGGAACATTACATCCCGATTTGCACCTAATCTATGTGGATGAAGTTTGTGGATTATTTAAGCTTGCAGGTATGCCCGAGGATGTTATCAAGAAGAAAGTCTTCCCTTTATCTTTGAAGGGAGAGGCATTGACATGGTTTAGGGTATGTGATGATATGGGATCATGGAACTACAACCGATTGAAATTTGAATTTCATCAGAAGTTTTATCCTATGCATCTTGTTCATCGTGATCGTAATTATATATATAATATTTGGCCTCGTAAAGGAGAAAGCATCGCTCAAGCTTGGGGGAGGCTTAAGTCAATTTTATATTCATGCCCCAATCATGAGCTCTCAAAAGAAATGATTATTCCAAATTTTTATGCTCGACTTTCTCTCAGTAATCGTTCCATGCTCGATACTTCTTGTACTGGATCTTTTATGATGAAGACTATTGAATTCAAATGGGATTTACTGGAAAGAATTAAATGCAACTCTGAAGATTGGGACCTCGACGAAGGTAAGGAGTCAGGTATAACACCTAAGTTTGATTGTGTTAAATCTTTTATGGATCCCGATGCTTTCCGTGAATTTAGCACTAAATATGGACTTGACTCTGAGATAGTAGCTTCTTTCTATGAATCCTTTGCTACTCATGTTGATCTCACTAAGGAGAAGTGGTTTAGATATAATCCTCCCATTGAAGTAAAAGTAGTTTCACCTATTAAAGTTGAAGAAAAGACTATCGCTTATAATGATCCTGTTGTTCCTACTACTTAATTATATTGAGAAACCACCTTTCCCTGTTAGAATAAAGGATCATGCTAAAGCTTCAACTGTGGTTTGTAAGAGTAATACTAGAACGCCTACTCCCTCTGAGCAAATTAAAGTTGAACCTAGTGTTGCTATGGTTAAAGATCTCTTGGCCGATAATATTGATGGGCATGTTATTTACTTCTATGATGAAGCTGTTAGAATTGCTAGACCCGATACTAAAAATAAACATAGACCTGTTGTAGGCATGCCTGTTATTTCTGTTAAAATAGGAGATCATTGCTATCATGGCTTATGTGATATGGGTGCTAGTGCAAGTGCAATAGCTCATTCCTTATACAAAGCAATTATGCATGATATTGCACCTGCTGAGATAGAGGAAATTGATGTTACAATTAAGCTTGCTAATAGAGATACTATTTCACCCGTTGGTATTGTTAGAGATGTTGAAGTCTTGTGTGGGAAAGTTAAATATCATGCTGATTTTCTTGTTCTTGGTTCCCCACAAGATAACTTTTGTCCCATTATATTTTGTAGACCCTTCTTGAATACTGTTAATGCTAAGATAGACTGCAATAAGGATATTGTTTCTGTTGGTTTAGGGGATATGTTTCATGAATTTAATTTTGCTAAATTTCATAGACAACCCCATGATAAAGAATTTCCTAGTAAAGATGAAATTATTGGTCTTTCTTCTATTGCTGTGCCTCCTACTGATCCCTTAGAACAATATTTGCTAGACCATGAAAATGATATGTTTATGAATGAAAGAAGGGAAATAGATGAAGTATTCTTTAAACATGGACCTATTTTGAAACACAACTTGCCTGTTGAAATCCTAGGGGATCCTCCTCCACCCAAGGGTGATCCTGTATTTGAGCTTAAACCTTTACCTGATACTCTTAAATATGCTTATCTTGATGAGAAAGAGATATATCCTATTATTATTAGTGCTAACCTTTTAGAGCATGAAGAAAAGAAATTATTGAAAACTCTGAAGAAGCATCGTTCTGCTATTGGATATACTCTTGATGATCTTAAGGGCATTAGTCCCACTCTATGCCAGCACAAAATAAAATTAGAGAAAGAAGTGAAGCCGTTTGTTGATCACCAGCGACGGTTAAATCCTAAGATGAAAGATGTGGTAAGAAAAGAAATACTAAAGCTTCTGGAGGCAGGTAGAATTTATCCCGTTGCTGATAGTCAGTGGGTAAGTCCTGTCCATTGTGCCCCTAAGAAAGGAGGTATTAATGTTGTTCCTAATGGTAAATATAAATTGATCCCACAAAGAATTGTTACAGGTTGTAAAATGGTAATTGATTTCCGCAAATTAAATAAAGTCACTAAAAAGGATCATTACCCTTTACCTTTTATTGATCAAATGCTAGAAAGATTATCCAAACATACACATTTTTGCTTTCTAGATGGTTATTCTGGTTTCTCTCAAGTACCTGTGTCAAAAGAGGATCAAGAAAAGACAACTTTTACTTGCCCTTTTAGTACATTTTCTTATAGACGTATGCCTTTTGGTTTATGTAATGCACCTGCTTCCTTTCAAAGATGTATGACTGCTATATTCTCTAACTTTTGTGAAAAGATTGTTGAGGTTTTCATGGATGATTTCTCCGTTTACGGAACTTCTTTTGATGATTGCATAAGCAACCTTGATCGAGTTTTGCGGAGATGTGAAGAAACTAATCTTGTCTTGAATTGGGATAAGTGCCACTTTATGGTTAATGAAGGTATTGTCTTGGGGCATAAAATTTCTGAAAGAGGTATTGAAGTTGATAAAGCTAAAGTTTATGCTATTGAAAAGATGTCGTGTCCTAAGGACATTAAAGGTATAAGAAGTTTCCTTGGTCATGCTGGTTTTTATAGGAGGTTCATTAAGGACTTCTCTAAAATCTCTCGGCCTTTGACTAATCTCTTACAAAAAGATGTTCCTTTTGTCTTTGATGATGATTGTGTAGAAGCATTTGAAATACTTAAGAAAGCTTTGATTTCTGCACCTATTGTTCAGCCCCCTGATTGGAATTTAGCATTTGAAATCATGTGTGATGCTAGTGATTATGCTGTAGGGGCTGTTCTGGGACAAAGAGTTGATAAGAAATTAAATGTTATTCAATATGCTAGTAAAACTCTAGACAGTGCCCAGAGAAACTATGCTACTACTGAAAAAGAAGTTTTAGCAGTTGTATTTGCTTGTGGTAAGTTCAGACCTTACATTGTTGATTCTAAAGTAACTGTTCACACTGATCATGCTACTATTAAATATCTTATGGAAAATAAAGATGCTAAACCTAGACTTATTAGATGGGTTCTCTTGCTACAAGAATTTGATTTGCATATTATTGATAGAAAGGGAGCTGAGAACCCCGTTGCAGACAACTTGTCTAGGTTAGAGAATGATCTTGATGACCCACTGCCTATTGATGAGAGCTTTCCTGATGAACAATTAGTTGTTGTAAATGCTTCTCGTACTGCTCCATGGTATGCTGATTATGCTAATTATATTGTTGCTAAGTTTATACCACCTAGTTTCACATACCAGCAAAAGAAAAGGTTCTTCTATGATTTAAGATATTACTTTTTGGAAGACCCACATCTTTATAAAGAAGGACTAGATGGTGTTATTAGACGTTGTGTACCTGAGCATGAACAAGAACAGATCCGCAAGTGTCACTGCGAGGCTTATGGAGGACACCATGCTGGGGACAGAACTGCACATAAGGTATTGCAATCTGGTTTTTATTGGCCTACTCTCTTCAAGGATGCCCGTAAGTTTGCCTTGTATTGTGATGAATGTCAAAGAATTGGTAACATTAGTCGATGTTAGGAAATGCCTATGAATTATTCACTTGTTATTGAACCATTTGATGTTTGGGGTTTTGATTGTATGGGACCGTTTCCTTCCTCTAATGGATATACACATATTTTAGTTGCTGTTGATTACGTTACTAAGTGGGTAGAAGCTATTCCAACTAGTAGTGCTTATCATAACACCTTTATTAAGATGCTTAAAGAAGTTATTTTTCCGAGGTTTGGAGTCCCTAGATACTTAATGACTGATGGTGATTCACATTTTATTCATGGTGCCTTTCGTAAAATGCTTGCTAAGTATGGCGTTAATCATAGAATTGCATCTCCATACCATCCATAGTCTAGTGGTCAAGTAGAATTGAGTAATAGAGAGCTTAAATTAATTTTGCAAAAGACTGTTAATAGATCTAGAAAGAATTGGTCCAAGAAACTTGATGATGCATTATGGGCTTATAGAACTGCATACAAAAATCCTATGGGTATGTCTCTGTATAAGATGGTTTATGGAATAGCATGTCACTTACCTCTCGAACTAGAACATAAGGCATATTGGGCCATTAAAGAGCTCAATTATGATTTCAAACTTGCCGGTGAGAAGAGGCTTTTTGACATTAGCTCACTTGATGAATGGAGAACCCAGGCCTATGAGAATGCCAAACTGTTTAAAGAAAAAGTTAAAAGATGGCATGATAAAAGGATACAAAAATGTGAGTTTAATGTAGGTGATTATGTATTATTATACAACTCTCATTTAAGATTTTTGCAGGAAAACTTCTCTCTAAATGGGAAGGTCCTTGCGTCATCGAGGAGGTCTACCGTTCCAGTGCCATAAAAATCAACAACTTCAAAGGCACAAATCCGAAGGTGGTGAACGGTCAAAGAATCAAACATTATATCTCAGGTAATCCCATAAATGTTGAAACTAATGCTATTGAAACTGTAACCCCGGAGGAATACATAAGGGACACTTTCCAGAATGTTTCAGACACCGAAAAGGAATAGGTACGTGGTACGGTAAGTAAACCGACTCCAAAACAATTCTAATGGCAATTTTTCTCTATTTTAGAATACTTAAGAAAATACGAAAATAAGAAGCAGTCCAGGAAGGACACGAGGTGTCCACGAGCGTGGAGGGTGCGCCCCCTGCCTCGTGGGCACCTTGTGTGCTCTCCGGACTATGTTTTCTTGCATGATAATTCTTTTGGTCGGTAAAAATTCATTATATAATCTCCTGAAGGTTTTGACCACCGTATCACGCAAATATCTCTCATTTTTGTTTCGATCTATTTTCTGTCAGGGTTCTCAAGGCCATGCATCATGTCGTCTCCCTTCTCCTCCAACAATGAGGGAAACGATGCTTCCCTAATGAAGATAGAGCTAAAGAGAGAAGATCCCGGAGAGATCAACAAGGATGATGGGATCAAGAAGGCCTTTGGAGATCAAGTTCCAGCAGTAGTAGACGAAGAAATCCTTCAACCTCATCATAATCTCTTTACCTCAACAGGGATTGAAGCTTCCAAGATGATTGAGTTAGCTCGCATTCAAAACAAGTATCTCACAAGTGAAAATATTTTGTTGAAGGAGCATATCATCACACTCAAGGGCATTATCCACAAACTGGAGGACCTCCTACGCTCGATGTGCGACTACCCATCATCACCAACACCTTCTTCACCAACAAAGAAGAACTGAGCATTGGGTATGGGCACTCCCCTTGGCAACTGCCAAGCTTGGGGGAGTGCCCCGGTATCGTATCACCATCACCTTTATCTTTACTGTTTTTCTTAGTTCGATCCTTTTGGTAATATCTTGATCTAGTAGAATAAAGTTTTAGTATGATCTAGTTGTGAGTTTTGCTTTATGATCCTTCTATGTAATCGAGTTCGTGAGTTATATATAATAAAGATTAGTGTTGAGTCAAGGGCTTGATTATCTTGCTATGATCTTGAGGGAATAAAATAAAAGAGAAGAAATAAATAGAGCATATGGATCTTATGGAGAGTAATGACTTCACATATAAAGAGTATGATGAATAAAAATTGTTGAGAGTTGAAAAGCATAGTTTTGGTCATCGTTGCAATTAATAGGAAGTAATAAAGAAAGAGAGGTTTTCACATATAAATATTCTATCTTGGACATCTTTTATGATTGTGAGCACTCATTAAAATATGACATGCTAAAGAGTTGACGTTGGACAAGGAAGACAACGTAATGGGTTATACTTTCTTACATCTGAAATAAATTATATTGTCATGGATCATCCAACATGTTGAGCTTGCCTTTCCCTCTCATGCCAGCCAATTTCTTTGCACCAAGTAGAGATACTACTTGTGCTTCCAAATAACCTTAAACCCAGTTTTGCCATGAGAGTCCACCATATCTACCTATGGATTGAGTAAGATCCTTCAAGTAAGTTGTCATCGTTGCAAGCAATAAAAATTGCTCTCTAAATATGTATGACTTATTAGTGCGGAGAAAATAAGCTTTACGATCTTGTGATGTGGAAGAAATAAAAGCGATGGACTGCATAATAAAGGTCCATATAACAAGTGGCAATATAAAGTGACGTTCTTTTGCATTAAGATTTCGTGCATCCAACCACAAAAGCACAAGACAACCTCTGCTTCCCTCTGCGAAGGGCCTCTCTTTTATTCTTGTCTTATACTTCATGCAAGAGACACGGTGATCTTCACCTTTTCTTTTTATGTTTTATCCTTTGGCAAGCACAATGTGTTGAAAAGATCCAGATATATATAGCTAATTGGATGTGAGTTTTCATGAACTATTATTGTTGACATTACCCTTGAGGTAAAAGGTTGGGATGCAAAACTCTAAGCCCCTATCTTTCTCTGTGTCCGATCAAAACTTCATACCCATAAATATTGCGTGAGTGTTAGCAATTGTGAAAGACTAAATGATAGTTGAGTATGTGGACTTGCTGAAAAGCTCTTATATTGACTCTTTCTGATGTTATGATAAATTGCAATTCCTTCAATGACTGAGATTATAGTTTGTTAGTTTTCAATGAAGTTTATGATCCGTACATGAAACTGTGAATGAATTGTTACTTTAGCATAGGAGATCATATGGCAATATATGTATATGTTGATGTTCTAAGAATGATCATGATGCCCTCATGTCTGTATTTTATTTTTATCGACACCTATATCTCTAAACATGTGGACATATTTTTCGATATCGGCTTTCGCTAGAGGACAAGCGAAGTCTAAGCTTGGGGGAGTTGATACGTCCATTTTGCATCATGCTTTTATATCGATATTTATTGCATTATGGGATGTTATTACACATTATGTCACAATACATATGCCTATTCCCTCTTATTTTACAAGGTTTACATGCAGAGGGAGAATGCCGCCAGCTGGAATTCTGGGCTGGAAAAGGAGCAAATATTAGAGACATATGCTGCACATCTCCAAAAGTCCTAAAACTTCACGGGAGCACATTTCAGAAAATATAAAAAATATTGGGCAAAAGAAGTACTAGAGGGGGGGTCACCCACCTTCCATGAGGGTGGGGGCGCGCCCTACCCTCTGGGCGCGCCCCTGCCTCACGGGCCCCCTGGCAGCCCTTCGATGCCCATCTTTGGCTATATGGAGTCTTTCATTGAGGAAAAAAATCATAATCTAGCTCACGGGACGAAACTCCACCGTCACAAGGCGGAACCTTGGCGAAACCAATCTAGGGCTCCGGTGGAGCTGTTCTGCCGGGGAAACTTCCCTCCGGGAGGGGGAACTCATCACCATCGTCATGACCAACGATCCTCTCATCGGGAGGGGGTCAATATCCATCAACATCTTCACCATCACCATCTCATCTCAAACACTAGTTCATCTCTTGTATCCAATCTTTGTATCCAAACCTCATATTGGTACATGTGGGTTGCTAGTAGTGTTGATTACTCCTTGTAGTTGATTCTAGTTGGTTTACTTGGTGGAAAAGCATATGTTCAGATCCATTATGCATATTAATACACCTTTGATTACGAACATGAATATGCTTTGTGAGTAGTTACGTTTGTTCCTGAGGACATGGGAGAAGTCTTGCTATAAGTAGTCCTGTGAATTTGGTTTTCGTTCGATATTTTGTTGAGATGTATGTTGTCTTTCCTCTAGTGGTGTCATGTGAACGTCGACTACATGACATTTAACCATTGTTTGGGCCTAGAGGAAGGCATTGGGAAGTAATAAGTAGATGATGGGTTGCTAGAGTGACAGAAGCTTAAACCCTAGTTTATGCGTTGCTTCGTAAGGGGCTGATTTGGATCCATATGTTTCATGCTATGGTTAGGTTTACCTTAATACTTCTATTGTAGTTCAGATGCTTGCAATAGGGGTTAATCATAAGTGGGATGCTTGTCCAAGGAAGGGCAGTACCCAATCACCGGTCCACCCACATATCAAATTATCAAAGTACCGAACGCGAATCATATGAACGTGATGAAAACTAGCTTGACGATAATTCCCATGTGTCCTCGGGAGCGCTTTCCCTTATATAAGAGTTTGTCCAGGCTTATCCTTTGCTACAAAAAGGATTGGGCCATCTTGCTGCACCTTATTTACTTTTATTACATGTTACCCGTTACAAATTACTTTATCACAAAAATATCTCTTACCTATAATTTCAGTGCTTGCAGAGAATACCTTGCTGAAAACCGCTTATCATTTCCTTCTGCTCCTCGTTGGGTCCGACACTCTTACTTATCGAAAAGGCTACGATAGATCCCCTACACTTGTGGGTCATCACACCTCCAGGCGTTGTATGCCCATGGAGGTAGCCATCCGAAGACCGTGCAATAAGGCCTCGTATTCGGCTGCATTGTTGGAGTCTGTGTATAATATTTGGAATACATACTGGACTGTGTCTCCAGTGGGGGACGTTAAAACAACGCCTGCTCCTAAACCGGCCAGCATTTTAGAGCCATCGAAGTACATGACCTAACTGGAATATGTGCTGCACTCTTTAGGGAGTTCGGCCTCTATCCATTCGGCGACGAAGTCGGCCAATACTTGTGATTTAATGGCCCGGTGTGGTTTGTATGTTATGTCAAATGGTAGGAGCTCAATAGCCCACTTAGTAATCCGACACGTAGTGTCGCGGTTATTTATTATGTCATTAAGTGGTACGTCGGAAGCCACTGTAATCGAGCACTCTTGGAAGTAGTGTCGTAGCTTCCGGGATGCCATGAATACCGCATATGCTATCTTTTGGTAATGAGGGTAACGAGATTTACATGGTGTAAGGATAGTGGATACGTAGTATACCGGTTTCTGGAGTGGGAACTTGTGTCCGTCCTCCTCTCGCTCAACGACGAGCACTACGCTCACCACCCGGTGTGTTGCAGAGATGTATAATAACATAGGTTCACCGACGTTTGGCGCGGCCAGGATCGGGTTGCTTGCTAAAAGAGCCTTTATTTCCTCCAGTATGGCCGTTGCCGCTTCTGTCCACTCGAAGTGGTAGGTACGTCGGAGAAGGCGATAAAGTGGCAATGCCTTTTCTCCTAGTCTGGAGATAAAGCGGCTTAAAGCTGCCACGCATCCGGCTAGTTTTTGGACCTGTTTGAGGTCGGTTGGCGTGGCCAATTGTGAAAAAGCTCGGATTTTGGATGGATTTGCCTCAATTCCTCTATTGGAAACGATGAAGCCCAACAGCTTTCCGGCGGGAATGCCGAAAACACACTTTTTCCGGATTGAGTTTAATGTCATATGTCCGAAGATTGTCGAATGTGAGATGCAAGTCATCTATTAACGACTCGACGTGTTTAGTTTCGAGGACGACGTCATCCACATATGCTTCCACTGTCTTGCCAATTTGCTGCTCCAGGCATGTTTGAATCATGCGTTGGTAGGTGGCGCCGGTGTTTTTAAGCCCAAAGGGCATAGTGTTGAAGCAGAAAGGCCCGTATGGGGTGATGAATGCCGTTGCGGTTTGATCGGATACCTTCATCTTCATTTGATGGTATCCGGAGTATGCGTCGAGGAAACACAGTGAGTCGTGTCTTGCGGTAGCATCAATGATATGATCGATGCGGGGAGGGGGAAGGGATCCTTAGGGCAAGCCTTATTGAGGTCTTGAAGTCGACGCACAGGCGCCAGGATTTGTCTTTCTTTGGTACCATCACTAGGTTTGCTAGCTAGTCCGGGTGTTTTATTTCTCTGATGAATTTGGCCTCGATTAACTTGTCTAGCTCCTCCCCCATGGCTTGTCGTTTAGGTTCAGAAGAGTGTCGCAGTGTTTGCTTGACCGGCTTATATCCATTCAATATATTGAGGTTGTGTTCGGCTAGCCTGCGTGGGATTCCTAGAATATTAGAAGGGTGCCAAGCGAATATATCCCAATTCTCGCGGAGGAACATTCATAGTGCGGCGTCAACCGTTGGGTCCAGTTGTCCCCGATGGAAGCTGTCTTCTTGGGGTCCGTCGGGTGGACTTGGAATTTGACTATTTCGTTTGCTCGTTTGAAAGAGGTTGATTTGGGATGCTTATCAAGGATTACGTCATCCCTATCCACCTTGGAGCGTAGTGCGGTTAACTCTTTGGCCGCGAGGGCCTCAGACAGTGCCTCGAGGGCTAGGGATGCTGTTTTGTTTTCAGCGCGGAGGGCTATGTCCGGATTACTAGCAAGAGTGATAATACCGTTGGGCCCGGGCATCTTGAGCTTCATATACTCGTAATGAGGCATAGCTTGAAAGCGTGCGAATGCATCTCGCCCCAATAGGTCATGATATCCACTGTTGAAAGGGGCCACTTGGAAGGCTATCTCTTCAGACCGATAGTTCTCTGACGTGCCGAATACTACATCGAGTGTAATTTTCCCCACGCATCGTGCCTCCCGGCTGGGAATGATCCCTTAGAAGGTTGTATTACTATGCTCGATGCGGCTCCTGTTTATTTCCATTTTATTCAGTGTGTCCTCGTAGATGAGGTTTAGTCTACTGCCACCGTCCATGAGCACTTTAGTGAGCCGAAAGCCGTCCACAATTGGATTGAGGACCAAGGCAGCTGGTGCCCGGACTGACCGGACTTTTGGTTTGCCACTGGCGTTGAAAGTTAGGGCTGTGTCGTTCCAAGGATTTATTTTTGCGACTTGGCAGACTTCGGCAAGGTCGCGGAGTGCCCTCTTGAGTCGATTGTTTGAAGCGAAAGTCTCAAAGACTATCGATACTTTGTGGTTGTCGTGTTCCGGGGGGAGTTGCTCCTCGGTGTTTTTGGTGAGGATATCCTCGCCGCTCTTGGCCACTTGCCGGAGTATCAAACATGCTCTAAGGCTGTGGGTTGGTATGGTATCCGGTGTCGTGTGTATTTTGCATGGCCTATCGAGCCATCCCTCTAGAACAGTTCCGCGCCCCGTGATGGGCTTCGATTTCTTTACTACTGGGACGGGCGCCCCGCGAGGGTGCATCCTTTTTTCCCGGATGAGGGGTTGAGTGGAAACCGGTGGTTCCTAGCGAGCTGATTGAGCTTTCCAGATGCTTTCCATTGCGCAGTACTTCTGTACTATGGTTGCCAGGTCAGCAAAGTGTGATACGTGATGGCGGTTGATGGCGTTGAGGATTCCTTCGTTCGTGCAATTATTGCAGAATACTGAGGTTTGGAAAAGCGCCACAGTGTTTGCTTGACCAGCTTTTATCCCGAGGACCCCTTAATCCAGGACTCCCTCACCTGGGGGGTGCCCCGAGGGGGGCAAAACCCACCAGGGCACGCCAGGGCCCCCTGGCGCACCCAAGTGGGTTGTGCCCACCTCGGTGGCCTCCCGCACCCCTTCTTTGCACTATAAATTCCCAAATATTCCGAAACCCCTCGGGGTTAACCTAGATCAGAAGTTTCGCCACCGCAGGGCTGCGTAGCCACCGAAAACCAATCTAGACCCGTTTCAGCACCCTGCCGGAGGGGGAATCAACTCCGGTGGCCATCTTCATCATTCCGGCGGCCACCACGATGAGGAGGGAGTAGTCCACCCTCGGGGCTGAGGGTTTGTACCAGTAGCTATGTGTTTTCTCTCTCTCTCTCTCTCTCGTGATCTATATCATGGGCTTTGTTAATATAGTGTGATCATATGATGTTTCTCCCCTCTATACTCTTGTTGTGATGAATTGAATCTTTACCCTTTGAAGTTTTGTCATGTCATATTGAATATTCGGAGATGATAACACATGATATATGTCTTGCGGTATGAATACTTGAGGTGACAATTGGGGTATCTTATTGATTCACTTGATATATGTTATGGCATTCAACTCGCGGATTCCCACGGTGATGTTGGGGTAATCTATGCATAGGGGTTGATGCACGTTTTTCTCCGACGGAAACTTCGGGGTCTCTTTATAGTTCTTTGTGTGGATTAAGTGTTATGAATATGAATATGCTTTCTTGTTACTCTAGTACGAACTCTAGGATAGATCGAACGGAAACAATAGATTTGTTTATTTTAGTATGTACTCTTGAATAGATCGATCAGAGAGAATAGCTTTCGGGTGGCTTCACACCCTACAAACAATTCCTATATTTTGTTCTCCGCTAATAGGAACTCGGGAGTGATTCTTTACTGTACTTTGAGGGAAAATCATGTGATCCAACTATGTTAGCACCGTTGAGAGATTGCACTAGCGAAAGTACGGACCCTAGGCCTTGTTTTTAAGCATTGAAACACCATTTTTGTGCCTGTTTACTATTTGTTACCTTGCTGCTTTTATTTATTCAGACTATAAAAATATATTTCTACCATCCATATTACACTTTTATCATCATCTCTTCGCCGAACTAGTGCACCTATACAATTTGCCATTTGTATTGGGTGTGTTGGGGACACAAGAGATTTCTTGTATTTGGTAGCAGGGTCGTTTGAGAGAGACCATCTTCATCCTACACCTCTCACAGATTGATAATCCTTAGATCATACACTTGAGGGAAAATTGCTACTGTCCTACAAAACTCTGCACTTGGAGGCCCAACACATGTCTACAAGAATAAAGTTGCATAGTAGACATCAGGGTAGCATCGCTGGCAAGAATGAACGGGTTTGCATGATCTGCCATCGTTGTCCTGCTAACACAGGTCTTCCTATAATCATCAACCTTTAGATGACCAAGAGGGATCCATGCGCACCTGAATAATGCCACCTTAACTTTCACATAGTCAAGCTCCCAAATCTCTTTGATGGTTCCATAGCATACCCTTTTATCAGCTTCATCTACAGTCATGAATTCTATTAAAACAGCGTTGTTCTGATATGAGGTCTTCTAATCACGTTCCTCAGTGTAGAACGTGTATCCATTTTTGTCATATGCTTGGTACATCAACACCGTAGGTGATGGCTTTTGTGCCAACCACGTAGCAATGTCATCGATGGATCCTTGTGCCAAACGATTCTTCAGCCATTCGGCATAGTTCTTAGTGTGCTCCTTCATCCCCACATCTGATGAAGGCACCATTGGTAAGAAGCTTTGGCATATCTCTGCCATGTGTTCTTCGGCATAAGCGCTGAGAATTGGGCTGTTAAGCAGTACCGTCAAATGGGCTTTCTCTGCCAATTCTCCGGGTGCAGCCATTTGCGTGCCAGCGAGTACAGGCTTACCTTCCAGCCTTCCCTCATGGCGGGAGAGGGGAAAACCTATAGGTCTTTGTTTCATGTATTTAGTGCAAAACTCAACCACCTCCTCTGCAGTATAACCTTGTAGGATGCTTGCCTCTGGATGGTTTCGGTTCTGACAAAAGCGCTTCAGTATTCCCATGAACCGCTCGAAGGGATACATGTTGCGAGGAAACACAGGACCACAATACTTTATCTCGTCGACAAGGTGCACAGTGGGATGGACCATGACATCAATGAATGACGGTGGGAAAAACATGTCTAGGGTGGACAATATTCTTGCAATATCATCTTGCATATGATCCAACTCTTCAGGATCTACAACTTCCTGCCATAGTTGGTTGAAGAAATCAAAGAGCTCAATGAGTGCGTTTCTTATATCTTTGTCCATCAGATTCTTGATGGCCGCCGAGAGGATTTGTGTCAACATTACATGGCAATCATGTGACTTCATGTGTCCCAACTTCATTTTACCTAAGCTCACATCCACGAGACTTTTGATGTTTGCGGAGTAGGAAGAGGGTTTCTTAATTGACAACAAATAGGTGAAGAACTGTGCTGCTTCTTTTGTACTAAAATTGTAACTCTGGCGAGCTTTGATGAATTTGTCATCATCTTCTGCTTCACTATTGCATTTTGATTGATCAACAAGCATATCGAGCCGTCAACCGTCACCATCCTTTCTTTTACCTTTAATCTTGAGCAGAGTACCACGGATGCTTTCACATACGTTCTTCTCTACATGCATGACATCGATGCAGTGACATACACGTAGAATGTCCCAGTAAGGTAATTTCCAGAACACCCTCTATGAGCCGGACTAGCCCTGATTACACGCGGGAAGCCCCTGGTACTGTCTAGGAGGGCTTGATTATCAAACCAATCTCATGTATATGTAGTGGTGCACCGGACTCGTCTAACCATGTCCGTGGTCTTGACGACCTGTCATTTTTTCTGGTTGGTGAGGCCATCTAGTGCTCGGTGGCTAAAGCCGCCGCACATTCTTCCGCGCATAGAGCATGCTCAGTATTTCCTCTAACTGTGATGGTGCCACGTGGACCGGGCATCTTAAGCTTGAGAGAAGCGTAATGCGGGATTGCATTAAAACAAGCGAAAGCCGCTCTTCCGAGTAGTGCCTGATAGCCACTTCGGAATGGAGCGATGTAGAAATTTAACCTTTCGCTTCGGAAGTTGTCGGAAGAACCGAATACAACCTCTAGTAATAGAGAGCCTGTGTAGCGGGCCTCTAGGCCTGGTATTACTCCCTTGAAGGTAGTAGTATGGTGGCTTACTTTTGATGGGTCTATCCCCATTTTCAGACTGTGTCCTGATATATCAGGTTTAGACCACTGTCGTCGTCCATGAGGACTCGTGTGAGATGGTATCCGCTTATTATTGGGTCTAACACCAAGGCAGCCAATCCTTCGTGTCGGATGCTTGTCGCGTGATCCCTGGGATCAAAAGTGATCAGGCAGGCCAACCAGGGGTTGAACCTAGGGGTGACGGGCTCTATGGCGCATGTGTCTCGGAGTGCATGTTTGCTTTTCCTCTTTGTCACATGGATCATGTTGACTGTTTTAACCTCTGGTGGGAATTTTTTCTGTCCTCCAGTGCTTTGCTGGTGAGGTCCGTCCTCGTCTTTGCTTGGTGTCTCCCCCCCTTGTGTTCGGCGTTTAGCTTACCGGCCTGCTTGAAGACCCAACATTCTCTGTGGGTGTGATTTGCAGGTTTATCGGTGGTGCCATGAATCTTAGTTTGTCAAGAATCTTGTTTAGGCCAGACGGTCCGTCTCTGCTGCCTTTGAAAGGCTTTTCCGCTGACCTGGTCGAGAGCCCCTGTATCCGGCGTTTACCGCCGTATTATGTGGGCTATCCTCTTTATTTCAACGCTTGCTTTTATTGCGTCGTGGATTTCCATTGCCATCCCTAACTTCAGATGTGCTTGGGTCGCTGGTGCTGCTGCGGGCTAACCAGCTAGCTTGGCCCGAGCAAAAGCGGGTCATGAGACTTGTTAGAGCTGCCATTGTTCTCGGTTTTTCTTGGCCGAGGTGTCTGGAGAGCCATTTGTCTCGGACGCTGTGTTTGAAAGCTGCTAAGGCTTCGGCGTCCGGACAGTCGACGATTTGGTTCTTCTTGGTGAGAAACATGTTCCAAAGCTTTCGGGCGGACTCTCCCGACTGTTGAATTATATGACCTAAATCGTCTGCATCTGGAGGTCGGACGTAGGTCCCTTGAAAATTAGCCCGAAAAGCGTCCTCGAGCTCCTCCCAACTTCCAATTGAGTTTTCGGGGAGGCTTTTCAGCCAGTGCCGAGCTGGTCCTTTAAGCTTGAGGGGCAAGTATTTAATGGCATGGAGATCGTCTCCGCGAGCCATATGGATATGGAGGATAAAGTCCTCAATCCAGACCCCAGGGTCTGTGGTCCCGTCGTACGCTTCTATGTTCACTGGTTTGAATCCTTCTGGGAATTCGTGGTCCAGCACCTCATCGATGAAACATAGGGGGTGTGTGGCACCCCTGTACTTGGATGTACCATGGCGTTCAGACGGTTGTGGTATTTGGTTTTGATTTTGTGCCGGAGCACGCTTCCTAGATCCATAGATGGATCTGGTCGCACCGAATTTTTTGGCGCAAGTCCTCACGTACATCGTGTGTTGACTTATGTGCGTATTTGTTATCCGCTCTATCGCGGTCACAAGGTGGTGGATCCGGCCGTTTGGCCATTTCATTATTTGGCTGTGTGGGCTCTAAGGCCTCGTCATCGAATTCGGGTAACAGCTTGCGTTTTGGATAGCTCTTTGTCACCATACTTTGCTTCCCTGTCGAGCACTTTGTTCCACCTGGTGTTGAATGTGTTTTGTGCGGCCTTAAGCCTTTGCTTCTGCTTCTTCAGACTCCTCATTGTGGCAATAAGCCTTCTGCGGAGGTTCTCTTGCTCCAAGTGCGTTTCTGGGATGATGTGTGCATCTTTGTCCGGACTGTTTTCCTCCCCAGATGGGGTTGATGAGGGTTATCCTCGGCATCGCCGTGTTCGGACGTCGGATCTGTACTATGTTCGCCGCTTGCAGCTTCATCGTGCTCTCCTGCCGGGGCAATGTGGTCGTCGTTTCCTCTGGAGTCGACTAGAGTGTTATTTTCTCTTGCGCTGTTATCGTTGTTTTTGCTATGGTGGGACTTAGAGAGGCGCCGCCGACGTTGGCGCTTGGGTTGCTTCTTGGAGGGGCCATCCTCCGTTGTATCTTCGCCATTGCCTTCTTTGGGTGTATCCACCATGTATATGTCATGTGATGAAGTGGTTGTCCGGCGCCCTATGGGCGCTGGATCCTGTTCGTCTCCTGCATCTTCGTCCATGCCATCGATGTCTTCGGAGTCGAGGTTGAGCATGTCGGTTAAGTCGTCGACAGTGGCTACTAAGTAGGTGGTGGGCGGCAACGAATTTCTTCGTCGTCCGTATCCCATTCTAGCCGGACATAGTTCGGCCAAGGTTCTCCTGACAAGGAGAGAGACTTTAATGAATTTAGCACATCGCCGAAAGGCGAGTGCTGAAAGATATCCGCAGAGGTGAAGTCCATGATCGGCACCCAGTTGGATTCGATGGGCCCGGATGCAGGCGGCTCGGAGTCCGTGGCCGGAGACGAATCCAGTGGTTCGGCGACACAGCTCTCGTAAGGGGTGAAGTCAGTATCCGGCTCCATCGCCACTGAGAGTGCAACCTCCATGGTAGGGTCTATCCCACCGTCCTTGGATGGTGCAATTTGCTCCAGATTGAAGGACGGAGGAGTTGCAGATGCGATCTCCCGAACACTGTCCAACGGCAGAGTTATGTCGTGTTCGTCGTGACTGTGCAGCGCACCTGACACGGGCTCGAATCCGTCGAAGATCAAGTCTCCGCGGATGTCAGCAGTGTAGTTTAAGTTTCCGAATCTCACCTGATGTCCAGGGGCGTAGATCTTGACTTCCTCCAGATGGCCAAGCGAATTGGCCCGCAGTGCGAAGCCGCCGAATACAAAGATCTGTCCGGGGAGGAAAACCTCACCCTGGACCACATCGCTATTGATGACCGAAGGAGCCATCAAGCCTTATGGTGACGACACAATGGAACTCTCAATGAAAGCACCAATGTCGGTGTCAAAACTGGCGGATCTCGGGTAGCGGGTCCCGAACTGTGCGTCTAAGGCGGATGGTAACAGGAAGCAGGGGACACGATGTTTACCCAGGTTTGGGCCCTCTTGATGGAGGTAATACCCTATGTCCTGCTTGATTGTTCTTGATGATATGAGTATTACAAGAGTTGATCTACCACGAGATCGTACAGGCTAAACCCTAGAAGCTAGCCTATGGTATGATTGCATATGTTGTCCTACGGACTAAACCCTCCGGTTTATATAAACACTGGAGGGCTAGGGTTACACAAAGTTGGTTACAAGGGAGGAGATCTTCATATCCGTATTGCCTAGCTTGCCTTCCACGCCAAGGAGAGTCCCATCCAGATACGGGACGAAGTCTTCAATCTTGTATCCTCATAGTCCAACAGTCCGGCCGAAGGATATAGTCCGGCTGTCCGGAGACCCCCTATCCAGGACTCCCTCAGTCACCATCCTTTATTTTACCTTTAATATTGAGCAGAGTACTAAGGATTCTTTCACATACGTTCTTCTCTACATGCATGACATTGATGAAGTGACATACACGTAGAATGTCCTAGTAAGGTAATTTCCAGAACACCGATTTCTTCTTAAACACTTGACCCTTGGGTGTTTATTTCACCGTCAAAGGGTGGTTCTTGCCAAGTACACCATTAATTTGTTTAGCCATGTTCTGGACCACCTCCCCATCATAGGGTCTTGGGCCCACACCTACCTCTGTCGTACCATCAAATTCAGCTTCATCTTTCGATATGGGTGATTTTTCCGTAAGAACCTACGATGACGCAAATACACAGTTTTGCGTGAGTTGGGGAGTCTTTTGCTAGTTGTCCTATCCATGCATGTTACACACCCTACATCTCCCTTTGTTTTGCCCCAATGTGTTGCCTAATGTAGGCATATCTTGAATGGTGTGCACCAGCATCACATGTAGATCAACGATCTCCTTTTTGTAAGCATGCATCATAACATTTTACAGCATGCGCATCTATCCACACTGTCAGCAGTTCTTTTACTAGTAGCTGAAAGTAAATGTTGATGTCATTTCCAAGTTGCCTTGGGCCTTGGATAATCATTGCCATCATAATGTATTTTTTTCTTCATACACAACCAAGGAGCTAGGTTATATATGCACACAAGCACCGACCATGTGATGTGATTGGTGCTCATAACGCCAAAAGAATTCATCCTATCAGTACACTCCCCGCGCCTTATACTTCTAGGATCCTTGGAAAAGTCTTCTAACTGGTTGTCAATTAATTCCCACTGAGCCCCATTTTTCGGGTGCCTCATATACTTATCCGCAATTCGCTCATCATGATGCCACGGCAACCTCTTTGCCTCTCTAGGGTTTGCAAACAAACGCCTCAACCTTGGAATTAGAGGCAAGTACCAAACAACCTTGAATGGGATTCATGTCTTTACCTCGTCTTCCAATTTGTACTTGTCATTTACTCTCATGTGCTTGTATTGTGCATGCTTGCATGTGGGACATGCATGCAAATCTTTGTACTCACCACGGTACAATATACAATCATTCACACAAGCATGTATCTTTAGTACTTCAAGTTCCAATGGGCAAACAATTTTCTTTGCTTCATTCATGCTTCTGGGGAGCACATTATCTTCTGGAAGAATTTCTTTGAAAAGACCTAACATATCTGTGAAGCCCTTGTTTGATAGACCGTTTGGTGCTTTAAATCTGAGAAGCGCCAGGGTGGCACTCAACCTGGAATATTTTTTTTTGCAAACTGGATAGAATTCTTTCTTGGAGTCCGCATCAATGGTTGGGAGATCCTTGTACCCAATCATATCCTTTTTGGGCCCTCGAAATCTGCAATCATAGCAGCAAAATCTAGCATATCAAGATCATCGTCATCTGCGTCAATGTCTTGGTTTTCCTGTGGGCGTTTCGGCTTTCCGGTGTTCCATTGGGAGCTTCACGCCTCTTCCCTCATGTTAGATTCAACATCCATGTGACACTGATTAGGGTTTGGCATCTTGCAGCCCTGGGTATCTTCATCCATGACCTCCTCTTCACCGGGTCTGGTCCAATGTGTATATCCATCCATGAATCCCTGAGAGACTAAGTGCCACTGGACATGTGCAACTTGATGTGACTCTGTATTGGCACAATCAGTACATGGACACATGATGTAATCCGCATCACCAATTCTCCTCTTTGTACTTTCAGCCAAATTCATTAACTCTGTCATGCCACTGATAAAATCCATGGTTTTCTGATCCTTCATCCATCGAGATCGTTCCATCTGCACCACATGAATGGTAATTAAAAACAGTATGACAACATTAATAAACGGATTAAATGCTGCCCAAAGATGTGTGCATAAATCACAAGGTTTTATTTTGATAATTACCGAGGGCACTCCATATTGTTATCCAGACATGCAATAACAAAAATTAATGGTCAATCAATTTACATGCAGAGTACTAGTACAACACTACCCTTAGGAATTGAATACCTTAATTAAGCCACTCATGAAAAGAATACCTTAATTAATTAGCCGCGCAGCGACCTCCACCTAACAGACAGAGAAGCGCGATGCGGCGGCACACTGAGACAGCAGGGTTGAGGAGCAAAGCTTAGTGCGGCTGCCGCCTGAAGTTCGACCTCCACTATCCCACCATCGACCGTGATGGATGTGCTCGAATCACGCCGCCGCCGACCTCGATGGTTGAGCTCCTCCTATCTCCCACCGCAGACTGAGGATTGACCTCCTATGACGCCGCCACCGCCCATCGACCCAGGATTGACCTCTTCTCCGGTAGCCGCTGCCTAGGCCGCCGCCGCCATCTCTATATGTAGAGCGGCTATTTTTTACGGATATCCACAGAGCGGCTGTTTACATGGTATCACACTGCGGGTTACTCGGTTGGCAAACTCAAGAATCTTGACGGGTTTCTCCTCATAAGTCAGGCCACTCTCCAACTAAATTGCCTCCAGGGGCACTGTATCTCTCAGAGGAATATCGACCATCTCCGCATGGCACTTCTTCAACTGGGAAATGTGAAACAAAATAATGAACTCCTGAAAAACCTTCGGGTAATTCCAACTTGTAGGCAACTTCACCCATGCGTTCCAAGACTCTGTATGGCCCCACAAACCATGGTGCGAACTTTCCTTTGACTCCAAATCGTTTAACTCCTCGAAGTGGCGACACACAAAGATATGCTCTATCTCCAACTTCATAGGTTACCTCCTTGCGTTTAGTATCTGCATAACTCTTCTACTTGGACTGAGCTATCTTGATTCTATCATGGATCAACTTGACCTTCTCCTCTGAATCCCTGTTTAAATCTGGTCCAAACAATTTACGGTCTCCGACTTCATCCCATATCAATGGTGTCCTGCACCTCCTTCTGTACAAAGCTTCGAAAGGGGCCATCTTCAAACTGGTTTGGTAGCTATTGTTGTATGAGAACTCTACATCAGGTAAATTATCATCCCAACTAGATCCATAATCTAGTGCACAAGCTCTCAACATGTCCTCCAGAATTTGATTAACTCTCTCGATTTGCCCATCTGTCTGCGGATGAATGGTTGTACTGAAATCTTGCCTGGTACCCAAAGTTTCATGTAACTAATTCCAAAGCTTTGCGGTAAACTATGTTCCTCTATCTGATACGATGGCCCTCGGAACTCCATGCAGACATACGATCCTGGTCAGATATATCTTGGCAAACTTAGCACTCGTATATGTGGTTTTCACGGGGATGAAGTGAGTGTCGGTGTCAAAACCGGCAGATCTCGGGTAGGGGGTCCCGAACTATGCGTCTAAGGATCGATGGTAATAGGAGACAAGGGACACGATGTTTTACCCAGGTTCAAGCCCTCTTGATGGAGGTAATACCCTATGTCCTGTTTGATTGACTTTGATGAGTATAGGGGTTACAAGAGTTGATCTACCACCCTAATTGTCTAGCCTGTATGATTATGATTGCCTCTACGGACTAAACCCTCCGGTTTATATAGACACCAGAGGGGCCTAGGGTTGTATAGAGTCGGTTTACAAAGAAAGGAATCTTCATATCCGAATGCCAAGCTTGCCATCCACGCAAAGAAGATTCCTATCCGGACACGGGGGAGAGTCTTCTATCTTGTATCTTCACGTCCCACCAGTCCGGCCCATGTCACGTAGCCCGGACGCCCGAGGACCCCCTAATCTAGGACTCCCTCAGTATCCCCTGAACCAGGCTTCAATGATGACGTGTCAGGCGTGCAGATTGTCTTCGGCATTGCAAGGCGGGTTCCTCCTCCGAACACTTCAAAGCAATTTGAACAAAAAGAACTTTATTCGGCAACAACGCAGTATTCGGCATCTATATCTCCGGCTTCATAAAGCAGGCTCCCCTTGATACTGCAGACAACTTTGGCTTCATATTAAACATTATACCCTTCGGCTTCTGCACCACCATCGCCTCCACTTCCACGTGTCAGACGAATATGAAAGGTCCAAGTGTCTTTTACAGATAACACCCTGACTTTGCAGGGAAGTTGTCTATTTAAGGAGAATGGATCACAGATGCCATTCCACACCAGGTGAAAATCCTTAGAGCTTGCCACAGGAAACCGTGCAAACATGCTGGAGTTCCCAGTTCTTCTTCACACCATCATGGCCCACAAAAAGGCAATTGGGAGAGCTGCTCGGTATCCCATGCCCAACTGACCAAGCTTCAGATGCAGGGGTATCTTCCCCCCGTGGATCTAGTCCCCGTTCGGGCGGGGTTAACTTCCATCAATGGCGAAGCCCTGGCAGAAAACTTCCTCAATCCTACTGAAGGGGAGCGAGTGTGCTTCGTTTCCTATCTACTAAGAGGCGTTGGATTTCCAATCCACCCTTTCCTCCGAGGTCTCCTGGAGTATTATGGGCTCCAACTGCACAATCTCTCACAGGGCTCCATTCTGCACATCACGGGCTTTGTTGCTCTTTGCGAGCTGTTCCTAGGCTACGAGGCCCATTTTGAGTTATGGAGGAAATTGTTCTACCTTGTCCCTCGCTGCCAAAAGGGATCCATATTCAAGGTGGGCGGCGCCGAGATATGGCGCATAGCCAGAACCGGATACCTGTCCGGCACGTTGAAGAAGGCGTCTGAAGAGTGGCCCTCGGAGTGGTTTTATATTGAAGACGTCGCTCTCCCCGACCCAGTCCGAATGCGCCTTCCCGAATATTCCAGTGTTCCACTGAAGAAACGCCATAGGTGGCGCCCACGGAGCCTCGAGGAGGAAGATAGCACGGAAGTCAAGATGTTAATGGACAAGATAAAAATACTTGCCCAATCCGGACTATCCATGATTGAGGTCATGGCAATTTCCATAACGCGAGGCGTCCAGCCACTTCAATCCAGAGGACTCCCCATGTGGAACTTCAACGGGGAGGATGATACATCTCGCTACGGGCGCAAGGGTCCGGATAACTTTGCCGCCCCGGCCGCGGTGCTGGTGGATCTTTATAAAGGGGAGAAAGAAGAATTTACCTGCCTTAAGTGTCGGGACGGCTTCTCCATGTACAACCCCCTAGCTGGGTAAGCTTTCAATCCAGAATCTTATTCAATCCTCATCCTAAGTTGCAACTAGTTGGACTCAAACCGACCAAGTTTAAACAGGAATGGTGGAAGGCCACCGCGGGGATCTATAGCCCTGCTCTGTAGCCGGAGAATGATATTCGGGAATTAGATCTTGGTTTTGAGGAGGATCTGGATATATTTGTAGATCTCAAGGAGGGGGTCTTCTATCAGGCGAGCTATGACGGCACATAAGTGGTCATTGTAGCCGATTACCCCGGCCTCCTGCCATCTTCTCACGTAAGTGCCCAAGGAGAATCTCCTCCAAAAGAGCTTCCTCATAATGCCTCACCCCCTGCACTGTCTCGTGCTCCAAAGGGGAGGCGCTCGGCGCGTCATGCTGCGCCAGAGGCGTCTCATCAGAGAGCGGCGCCTGCGTCGGGCGGGACTTCGAAGAGGAAGTCAAATGACAACACGGCCGAGCCTTCATCAAAGAGGTATGGATTTGAATACGCCCCCTGGAATTCACATCGAACTGTGACATTGTCCACTGTGTTTTATCAGGAAGAGTGTTTGCCGGACTATGTCCGGGAATCCTGCAGGTCGCGCCTCTACCAATCAGGTTCCAGACCCTACTTCTAGGGCAGGGGCTGATATGGGAGTGACGCCGGATTGTCCTCCTTCAGAGGATTCATATGATGTGTCCATCATGAACTCTGAAGTAGAGAGCGCCATGAATCATCGACGACGGAGGGCCGCTCTTTGCGACCCCAGCTTTACTGAAGAGGCGTTCAATGCCTTCAGTTCGGCTGATGCGTATATCCGAGCTGCTCGGGATGGGCTTGCCAGAGCCACTGGCCAGTACTTGAAGGATATGCGGGTAAGTATGCATTGTAGGTAATAATATACCAGTAGCCCCCGAGACTTGAAGAAGTTGAGACAACTGATTTAAGGATCATTGTATAATTGGGCAGTCACGGAGAAGAACAACATGCTATCTCAGGAGCTGGAACAGTGCCGGATCCAGCTAACTGCTGTTACCGCCGAACTGGGGAAGTCCAAGGAGGCACCGACTGGTAAGGTTCCCTTTTATCTGGAAAATGTAATCATGTGCCAGTCGTGTTTATATGAATAAACATTGCTGCATTTATATGATTGCAGGCTCGTTGGCTCAGATGGAAGAGAAGCTAAAGGTCGCGCAAGCGGAGAAGGAGTATGCCGAAAGGCAAGAGGCCGCCAGACAACGTGTACTGACATGGACCAGGGACGAAAAGAACAAGCTACAGGATGCCCATACCCAGCTCTGCAAAGAGCTGAAGGATGTGCGGGCCCAACTAGCAGACGCTTTAAAGGAGAACAAAAAGCTGCGAGGCGGCATATTCAGTATGCCTTTCAACTTATTGTCGTACAGTTCGCTGAGGCGACTTCTGATAAGTTTATTCCTGTAGGTATTTTGACTGGGCGGCCCGAAGAAGAGGCATCCAGCTTCGAAGGCGATTTGGTACAAGAGCTGTCCGAAGTGTATGAGCGAGCTCTGAAAGCGATGCGGGGCGTTGCCAAGGCTTTATGGACATTCGCATCCCCTCCAAGAAGTATGGAGGAGCTGGTAAAGCTATTGAAGGGAGTTCGACGCCGCTTCAGATTATGGAAGATATCGGCTTGCCGGGAAGGCGCACGAGAGGCCTGGGCCATGGTGAAAACACAGTACACCGGACTTGATCCAAATCATATGGCCCGGCTCGGACCTCGGGGGTCGGATGGACAAGAGGTTCCAGTGAGCTTGGTATATGACCAAGTAAAGATAGCCGCCAAGTTTTCACAACAGGACTGTAAGCTGGACAGCCTGTTAGACGGTATAGAGGAAGAAGTTTTTGCGTCCAATTGACTATGTACTTCATTTGACAATTTTGTCCCTAGCCGAATTGTAAAACAATTTTCATGGCAGACCTTTTCGCTTCGACCTCCGGACCCGAAAGTGCAGAGTGTTTACGAATACTGGACCAACAATAAATACCGGGGCATGTGTGGAAACCAGGCGTAGGGGTCATAGTTGCTTGAACAGACAAGTTGTATTCGGTTAGCTATGTTATATTACTTATTAATTGTAAGAAACATCTTCCAGAGAGAATAGTTCCGTTAAGGGTTCCTTTCCCTGGGTGGACATGCGGTAGTATGCATGCCCGAACTGCAATTCGAAAAATCGCAGTATACATAATATCTAGGGGTTCATAGTGCAATGAGGGTAAAACATCTTTAGTCCGCTGACCAATTATTTCTTAAAGAACGCTAGCTTTCGGCTTCACCCAGTCTGAGGTATAAGTCCGGATGACCCGGCTGTAACAATCGCAGAGGTGCTCCCTGTATGCCCTAGTCGAACTAACGGGAACGTAGGGCATAAGCACAAGAGCCAGGAAACCCATCTTGGCAAAAACTTAAGTCATAAAGGTGCATATAATGGCGAAGAAAAGGTATATATGAGAAAATAACATATATGTGGAGAGCTTAATGCTCGGAAAGTGATAATAAGCTTCTGTAAAAGAAGCCCCCAGGTTTTATGAGCGTATACATTTAAGGATGTGTACCTCATAAGTGTGCAGTCTAGCCGCACAATTACTATAAAGCTAAAGAAAAAAGTTTAAAGAGAGAGAAAATGGAAAAAGGAGAAACAGAAAACGAACAACGAGTCCAGCTCTAGGCATAGAATCTTCGAAGTCTGGCGGCATTCCACGGGTTCGGCTCTAAGCGATTATCTGATGCATCGCGCAGATGGTACGCACCTCCAGTGAGAACTTCGTCTATAATGAAGGGACCTTCCCACTTGGGATTGAGTTTGTCCTTTTTCTTTTCTGGCAAGCGTAGAATGAGTTCACCAACATTATAAGTCTTGGCTCGCACTTCTTTGCTTTGGTATATGCGAGCTTGTTGTTGATAGAATGCGGAACGGGCTTTTGCAACATCACGCTCCTCCTCCAGGGCATCTATACTGTCCTGCCGATCTAGCTCTGCTTCTCTCTCTTCGTCCATGCGCACTCGAGGTGAGTCATGAATGATGTCGCAGCGCAAAACAGCCTCCGCGCCGTACAACATGAAGAATGGTGTGTAACCGGTAGTGCGATTGGGCGTGGTCCGCAACCCCTAGAGTACGGAGTCAAACTCCTCGACCCAGTGTTTGTCTGACTCTTTTAAAGACCATACTAGTCTGGGCTTAATGCCGCTCATGATAAGACCATTGGCTCGTTCGACTTGACCGTTTGTTTGGGGGTGATAGAAGGAGGCATAATTGAGCTTAATGCCCAAGTTAGCACACCATGTTTTCACTTCGTTGGCTATAAAGTTGGAGCCATTATCGGTGATGATGCTGTGTGGGACACCATAACGGTGTACGACACTGGATATAAAGTCTATCACTGGTCCGGATTCAGCCGTTTTAACATGGTTGGCATCTATCCGCTTTGTGAATTTATCTACCATGACCAGCAAATATTTTTTCTTATGGCTTCCCCCTTTAAGGGGTCCGACCATATTAAGCCCCCAGACCGCGAAAGGCCACGTAATGGGGATTGTTTGTAAGGCGGTAGGCGGCATATGGCTTTGATTGGGGAAAAGCTGGCATCCCACACAACGTTGGACAAGGTCATGTGCATCTGCTCGGGCCGTTGGCCAGAAGAAACCGGTACGGAAGGCCTTCCTTACAAGGGCCTGAGCTATGGCATGGTGACCGCCAAGACCAGCATGGATTCCGGCCAGGAGCTGCCGTCCTTCTTCTTCGAAGATACATCTTTGAAGTATTCTGGTAGCACTCTTCTTGTATAGTTCTCCCTCATGAACCTTGTAGGCTTTCGAGCGCCGAACGATGCATCTGGTCTCATTCTGGTCCTCAGGGACCTCTCACCTGTTAAGGTAGGCCAAGTAGGGTTCAGTCCATGGGGCAATTACTAGCAATATTATATGGGCCGATGGTGTTGTTTCCGTGGCCGAGCCCCCGATGATATCGGTATTGTGTTCGAAGTTTATGGGTATTACCGGATCCGAACTAGTGTTGCCTCTCTCATCATGCCACACCATGGATGGATTGAAGAGCCTTTCCAAAAAGATGTTAGGCGGGACGGGGTCACGCTTGGCACCCATGCGAGCAAGGACATCCGCCACTTGATTACTTTCTCGAGCCATATGATGAAACTCGAGTCCCTCGAACTGAGCTAATATTTTGAGGACGGTGTTATGATAGGCCGCCATCTTCGGTCTTTGGCATCTAAGTCTCCATTTATTTGGGATATTGCGAGGCTTGAATCCCCACGCACCTCCAGGCGTTGTATGCCCATGGAGATAGCCATCTGAAGACCGTGCAACAAGGCCTCATATTCGGCTGCGTTATTGGAGTCTGTGTATAATAATTGGAGTACGTACTGGACTATGTCTCCTGTGGGGGACGTTAAAACGATGCCCGCTCCTAAACCGGTCAGCATTTTAGAGCCATCAAAGTACATAACCCAATTGGAATATGTACCGTACTCTTTAGGGAGTTCGGCCTCTATCCATTCGGCGACGAAGTCAGCCAATACTTGGGATTTAGTGGCTCGGCGTGGTTTGTATGTGATGTCAAATGGCAAGAGCTCAATGGCCCATTTGGCAATCCAGCCTGTAGCGTCATGGTTGTTTATTAAGTCATTGAGTGGTACTTCGGAAGCCACCGTAATCGAGCACTCTTGGAAGTAGTGCCGCAGCTTCTGGGATGCTATGAAGACCGCGTATGCTATCTTTTGGTAATGAGGGTACAGGGATTTGCATGGTGTGAGGACAGTGGATACATAATATACCGGTTTCTGAAGTGGGAATTTATGACAGTCCTCCTCTCGTTTGACGACGAGCACCGCACTCACCACCTGGTGTGTTGCAGAGATGTATAATAACATAGGTTCACCGAAATTTGGCGCGGCTGGGATTGGGTTGTTCGCTAAAAGAGCCTTTATTTCTTCCAGTCCGGCCGTTGCCGCTGTGACGCCCGGATAATTAGGCTACAGTAATCCCACGTTAACGATGCCATGTCACTTTGATTACTGTTAGTAATCTCGCGTTAGTTCGAAACCGATTCAAATTCAAAATCAAAATCAAGCAAACAATAAAAGTTTTTCAAATAATAAAACTAAAATGTTCAATAAATAGTAGATAAATCAGGGGCTATGATAAAATTGTAAACAACATTATTGAAATTTGATAAGTGACTTAAACAACCTCAAACAGTGGCTGAAAACATTATTTACTAACCTTTTTATTAAAAAAAATATGAAATGATAATTACCCCAAACTAGTTTTTGGTGGTAGGATATATTGTGTTGTGAATTGCGGGCCAACTCTCATATTTTACAAAACTTATTTGGTGCCCAAACAATTAGCTAAAACAGAAAAGAAATAAAGAAAACAGAAAACAAGACAAAAAAAAAGAAAAGGAGAACCCCCCCTTGCCCCCTGGGCTTCGGCCCAGCAGGCCACAAGCCCCCCCCACCGCTGGGCCCCTTGGCCCAGTCGGCTCAGCCGACCACGCCGGCCCAGCCGGCCCACCCCGCACCTCCCCAGGCCTATTAGGCCACCCCACCCCCCCACTAACCCTAATCCGCCCCACGCCGCCACTCCCTCTTCTCCCCTTCCCGATCCGATCTGGATCGGGGACGAGCCCGCTCCCCCCCACCTCGCGACGCCACCGCCCCGGATTCTCGCCCCCCCTCTCCTCGCGCGACCCTCCCCCCCACCTGAAGCCGGCGCCACCCGTCTCCGACCCCGTCACCCTCGCTCGCCGCGACGACCGCACGCGGCGCCTCGGAGCTCGCCGACCCCCGCCCACACCAAGACGCCACCCCGCCGGCCTGCTTCCCCTCCGCCGCGACGTCCTCGACTTCCGCCTCCTCGAGCCGCTGCCACTCCCCTACACCGTACGGTGAGGCCCCGGCCTCTCCCTCTCTCCCCGTTCCCGCCGCTCGCGCATCCAGCGCCCCGCTGCCAACCCGGGGCCGCGGCCACCTTCCCCGCGCCGCGCCTGGGCCGCGCGCCTCACCGCTTCCCCTCCCCGCGCTCGCCCGCACGCACAGCCGCGCGCCCGCGGCCGCGCCGCTGCCCGCTAGCTCTGCTGCCCGCGTCGCACCCATGGCCACGCCTCGCGCGCGCCTTGCCCTGCACCCGTGGCCCTCCGCCTTGCCTCGCCCCCACGCTCGCTGGCGCGCACCACCGCCTGCTGCCATGGCTGCTACTTGCCGCTGCTGGCCCCCCCTCTCCCCGCCAGCTCCACCCTGCCGCTTTTCCCCGCTGACCACCGTCGATGTGACCCCGCGCCGCCTCTCGCCCCGGCGTCCGCCGCTCCGGCCGCCTGACCAGCGCCGTGGCCCCCGGCGCCCCGCAGCGCTCTGTCGGGTTCGGCCATGCCCAGGCGCATGCGCCCGTGACCGCACGCCCGCTAAGGCCCCCACTGGCCCTATGACAAGTGGGGCTGAGCCCCAGAACGTTTTAATAAAAAAAGGGAAAAAATAATAACTAATTAATTAATTAATTAAGGAATTAATTAAGTTAATTAATCATGTTTAATTAACCTAATTAACTAGTTAGCTTAATTAAACCCTAATTAGTTTAAACAGTCAATGACGAACGGGACCCACCTGTCAGGTTGACCAAGTCAACTACTGACGTCATGCTGACGTCATGATGACGTCAGCAGACACTATTCTGGATAATGTTGATTAAATTAATTAAATAAATCCTAAAATTGATTTAAATCTTTTAAAATTAATATAAAATAAACCGTAGCTCGGATGGAAAAACTTTGTACATGAAAGTTGTCAGAACGACGAGACGAATTCGGATAACGCAGCCCGTTCGTCCGCCACGTGTCCCTATCATAGTGAACCTGCAACATTTCACCTCCGGTTCATCTGTCCGAAAACACGGAACACCGGGGATACTTTCCCGGATGTTATCCCCCTTCACCGTATCACCTAATACCGCGTTAGGGCACCCCTAGCACCGTTACTTGCCTTGTCATGCATCGTTATGCATCTGTTTGCATTATATTTATTGTTCTTCCCCCTCTTCTTTCCGCTTAGACACCTGAGACCGACGCGCTGCTACCCGCAGTACGACTACGGAGTTGACGACCCTCTCTCTTGCAGAGCAACCAGGCAAGCCCCCCCTTTGATCACCAGATATCGCCTACTCTTCTCTATACTGCTTGCATTAGAGTAGGGTAGCATGTTACTGCTTCCCGTTAATCCTATACTGATGCATAGCCTGTCCTTGCTACTACTGTTGTTACCTTTACCTGCAATCCTAATGCTTAGTATAGGATGCTAGTTTATCATCAGTGGCCCTACATCCTTGTCCGTCTGCCATGCTATACTATCGGGCCCGTGATCACTCGGGAGTTGATCACGGGTATATACTACTATACTTTATACATGATATATGTGGTGATTAAAGACGGGTCGGCTCGTAGGAGCACCCGCGAGTGGATCTTTGAGCGGAGCGATAGGGCAGGTTCCGACCACCTAGGAGAGAGGTGGGCCTAGCCCTGGTTGGCGTTCGCGGATACTTAACACGCTTATCGAGATCTGGGTATTTGATCTGAGTCTGGCCATCTTGGTCTATACGCACTAACCATCTACGCGGGAGTAGTTATGGGTATCCCGGCGTCGTGGTATCAGCCGAAGCCTTCGTGACGTCAGCGACTGAGTGGCGCGCGCCGGATTGGACTGGAAGGCCACTAGGCTAGGTCTGCTTTCGGCCGCGTTCGCAACATGCAGGTGTGCTAAGGGCGATGGGCCCAGACCCCTGGGCGCTTAGGTTTAGACCGGCGTGCTGACCTCTCTGTTGGTCTAGGTGGGGCTGCGACGTGTTGATCTTCCGAGGCCGGGCATGACCCAGGAAAGTGTGTCCGGCCAAATGGGATCGAGCGTGTTGGGGAATGTGGTGCACCCCTGCAGGGAAGTTAATCTATTCGAATAGCCGTGATCTTCGGTAACAGGACGATTTGGAGTTGTACCTTGACCTTATGACAACTAGAACCGGATACTTAATAAAACACACCCTTCCAAGTGCCAGATACAACCGGTGGTCTCTCTCTCACAGGGCGACGAGGGGAGGATCATCGGTTAGGATTATGCTATACGATGCTACTTGGAGGACTTCAGTCTACTCTCTTCTACATGCTGCAAGACGGAGGCTGCCAGAAGCGTAGTCTTCGACAGGATTAGTTATCCCCCTCTTATTCTGGCATTCTGTAGTTTAGTCCACATATGATACCCTTATTCCATTTGATACCCATGCATATGTAGTGTAGCTCCCTGCTTGCGAGTACTCACGGTTGCTTTCTCCCTCTTTCCCCCCTATCCCTTCTACCTGGTTGTCGCAACCAGATGCTGGAGCCCAGGAGCCAGACGCCACCGTCGACGACGACCCCTACTACACCGGAGGTGCCTACTACTACGTGATGCCCGCTGACGACGACCAGGAGTAGTTAGGAGGATCCCAGGCAGGAGGCATGCGCCTATTTCGATCTGTATCCCTGTTTGTGCTAGCCTTCTTAAGGCAAACTTGTTTAACTTATGTCTGTACTCAAATATTGTTGCTTCCGCTGACTCGTCTATGATCGAGCTCTTGTATTCGAGCCCTCGAGGCCCCTGGCTTGTAATATGATGCTTGTATGACTTATTTTAATTGTAGAGTTGTGTTGTGATATCTTCCCGTGAGTCCTTGATCTTGATCGTACACATTTGCGTGCATGATTAGTGTACGGTCAAATCGGGGGCGTCACAAGTTGGTATCAGAGCCGACTGCCTATAGGAATCCCCCTTCCACACTCCTTGGCCGAAGTTGAGTCTAGTCATTGAAAAACTTTTACTAACATGGCTGTGCGGCTTACGAGCCCACGTCGCCATCTGGGTGGTATTAGGATCTTTTACTCCTCGATCCTTACTCCGGGACTCTGAACTCTCTTCTATTCGGGTTAAATGAATTTTGCTAAATCTAACATTAGGATCTCGTTATCACTTTCACCTGGAGAGCCCCTTATTACTGATGATCGTCTGCTGCACGTGAAGACCCTGAAGATACTCACCGCTATTAACCCGAGAACTTGTGTTCATCGCGTTTACAATTCCCCTTCCACCGTCAACCCTTATGGATAAATACTTGCAGTTGTTATGCTTGCATACATCCCTAGTTGGTCTTGTTATTACAAGATACCCCGAAATACTCGTCATATTTTCGAGAATCCTTTGAGCTTACTGCCTTGCTGTTCTTTGTCACCTGAATACCCCTACGGATAATTCTCGCACTCATCGAGTATCCGCTCATCCCCAGATATTCATGCAGTTCACAAAATTCTTCGAAATACCATTCGGTCTTCCGAAAATCCTGAGCAACCTATTGCTCCTGAAATTCTTGCTTGCTTGCATTATGGTTAATCCCATAATTAAGTATAGTAATCTTATTGGCAACCTTTGTCAATATCATTTTGAGTCCATTGACTCAATATGTTGCGAATGCTCGCAATCCTCACTCAGATCATAGAATTCATCCTTCCAGCTCAGATGTCAGTTAAAACGCGAGCTGGTCCTCAGCCAATCAGATTGCCATCGATTGTACCCCTAAGTCTATTCAACTTGTCCGTCCTTGATCAGAGCGTTTGCTCCTGATCCCTTGATTCGAAAATCATAATTCCTTTGTTATTTAAACGTTGAATTATTCAGATGTTCTATAAAACGATGCATTTGCATTCTTTCTTCCTCTGATTGGGTATTGATACTCACATCAGCTCCATTGTGGATCACCATATCCACTGTTGGATTATTATCCGACAATGTCCTTCATAATTAATCACCTTGTGAGTTCTTTCTCCGATACATAATGCCTTTAGTAAATTGTATCCTCTGTTTTGCTAACCATGCTCTACTTTTGAGCTTGTGATATTTACCCTTGAAACTTGTGGTATATGTTTCTAAGAAACCCCGATGGGTTGAACCTATACAACCTTCTCTAAAACCGTGTGAACTCGAAAGTTTTCACGAGTCATACACTTCTATTATTTTGCCAGATGAAATTTCAACACTACAACTTCTTCGAAAGTGAGAGGTAAATGTAAGGTTATGCATTGAAGAAGTGGGAGTCGACCTTGAACTTTGTGTTCATGCCCATGGACATGATGTAGATCTTATCATTAAAGCTTCTCTTAAATTAATTACTCCCTTGGTATAAGTTCATATTATATCTGGGATCTGGCCTTTTTGCAATCGTGGTTTCGACCATGTTATCTTTTAGGTACCGTTTCTCGTGCAAGTTTAAGCACTTGTCTTCTGCAGAGCAATACCCCAGTCCAACCTCTACTTTGATCTGTCGTCGAGTATTATCCCCTGGTATCTCGAGGATACCACGGAATACATAACTTCTTATGAGTTCTGCATCAACTAATATTCTTGCCAATTCCATTTTTCCAACGGGTTCTCAGTTGTTAGAACCCCTCAAGGACACCGACAACTGAATTGAGTCCGCACTACGATTCAACAACTCTTGGTAACCTTCGTTACTTACGAGTCTGAACTCAATCACGTCATTCCGAGCCTACTCGGCTATATCATTATCGTGCCAAATTTTAACTGTGCTACCTGGCCCTTCTTTCCGGAGCACAATTTCGACGATGGGCTAAGCTTACGCCGATCTTCCTTGTCTTATCGTTTCACCTCTAACAACAAACTTGATTTCAAGTTTGTGTCGTACCCATGGTTCCAATAACCTTTCGCTTCATCATTCGTTTGACTAGATGCCATCACCGATTGATTACATCTTCATGAAATCTCTTGACAAATGTGTTGTGATCATCATCAGCATTCCGAGCTCTTCCAAGATATCAATTGAGTTCATGATGAAGTAATACCATCCTTACCCTCGATGATTTGTGTTACCATCGACCACTTTATTGCCTTCCGTTCAACACAAACTTGTTCGAGTTTTGTGTTATACCTTGAGATCCTTGATATCCAGCATTTGTTCTTCTTTACCTTGGAATATTACCACCTTTTATGTCAAGAATGTCGTGGTAATTTTACCACCTCTTGAGAATTCTTGATATAGTAATATCTCTCACCTTTTGCGTTCATTTCTTGGTCTCCGTGTTGTTCTAAACCGGAATACCGACAAATGGTCTGTGATGTGTAAATTCTAAACTTCTAGCAACCCTATTGCTTCGAAGTTAAGGGTCATCATTTCATTTTTAGACCATTGGTTATCGAATCACCATTCTAACATTGATCATGCTACCTAAACCCATATTTCGGGTGCACTTTTCAACCAATGTTTAAACTACGTATGTTCTCCTAGAGCATACCACACTATATCATTTGATCTGACAAATGTTATCTCCTTGTTCACATAAGTGTGGAAATCCATCTTTTGAAAATCTCAATGAATTGTCGCTGAGTCAATTAGCCACCCCCTCACCTCTTCTTGATTTAATGATGAACTCTTGTTTCGGAACTCGCTTCCATAGTTCATTTCTCGAGGATCTTACATTGTCATCTCGTCTATTTTGTTGCACCTTTTCTTCTCAGGAATCCTGAGTCTGAGGCATCCTGGCACCAATCAGATCTGAATCTCGATCAGATATGATGGTTGGAACATATTTCCAAGAGTTATTACATTGGTCCTTATATATCGGTAAGGTGGGGTCATGCCTATCACACCTAGTCGGAGGACTTGTTGTTATAGATTCCTTTTTAGCAAGGCTATCCCTTCTTCCATGAGGGAATTGTAAGACCTATTCTTCAAGTTATTCCTGATGAATCCTTTGTGTCTCCAGAGTCTGATCTTCACCCGTTGACCATGTCAATGCTATCTCGAAGCATGTCTATGGTATTCCGATTTTCAACAAGAACATTGAAGCTAATGCTAAATGTTTCCTGCTCAATTATCCAAATACCGTTGTATGGGCAATATCATGAGCTTCCTCCCCCTTACTTAAGTGGATTTCTACCTTCTATCCGGTCTTGGATATCATACTCTGCTTGTTCTTGGAAGGATATACCCCTGAAATATGTGTTTAAACACATTTTCCTTCCCATTGATCTGTTTAAACTAATAATCATATTTTCTTTTCCATTGTTCTGTTTAACCTTCTTGAGGTTTATATGATCTAAGTAGCAATACGTCACTGTTTTTATAAGCACCTCAGTGTACAACTCTGTCAGTAAGACCCTGTTACTATTGTTGTTGACATTCTGGTAACCACCGATGGACGAGAACCTTGCCTATTGGCCCGCCTCGTTTCAACAGCAGGAAAGTGGTTCTCTTCGTCCCTCGCCCTTGGTATCGATGTTGTTGCCGACATAGCTGACAGGCTATCCTCTGACATGCCTTCCTTACATGATCGTGCAAATCGTCACCGCCTTCCTACTTTTAACCCACATGGTGGGCCCATAACCCACAGTTCCCAGGATCGAAACCTGACTCTCCTATACAACCCTGTTTCTAATGGTTATTCTCCATGCTTGGCTTCGTATTTAATTCATGGGCCACCTTCCTAGTGCTCTATTCTGGTATCAGACACAATGCTTACTCTCGCCGCTCTGAACCCCTTTCTCACTCTGGTTCAGACTTTGAGCAGCTATCTATCCGCTTGGACCCTCTCATTGTACCTTCGAACTTTACTCTCAATGTGTTTTAATTGTTCAACTCGAGAGGCACTCGTATGATCATTCATGGGTTAACCCCAGATTGTTTCCCTCATAAGCACTCTGTCGTAGCCGAGCTGCCCCTTACCTATTCGTGAGTACGGTGAAGGTTCGGAAGGAAGGACGACAATTTCATCATGATGACCTGAAGCAGAGAAATGAAGACATCAACGTAGTGGATCTACCTCTTCGAGAAGAGCAATCAAGACCGAGAAGATTCGTTAGAATTTTGTTACTAGACCTTACCCCTAGTCCCTCTCTTAAATCTCGGGACGAGATTTCTTGTAGTGGAGGAGAATTGTGACGCCCGGATAATTAGGCTACAGTAATCCCACGTTAACGATGCCACGTCACTTTGATTACTGTTAGTAATCTCGCGTTAGTTCGAAACCGATTCAAATTCAAAATCAAAATCAAGCAAACAATAAAAGTTTTTCAAATAATAAAACTAAAATGTTCAATAAATAGTAGATAAATCAGGGGCTATGATAAAATTGTAAACAACATTATTGAAATTTGATAAGTGACTTAAACAACCTCAAACAGTGGCTGAAAACATTATTTACTAACCTTTTTATTAAAAAAAATATGAAATGATAATTACCCCAAACTAGTTTTTGGTGGTAGGATATATTATGTTGTGAATTGCGGGCCAACTCTCATATTTTACAAAACTTATTTGGTGCCCAAACAATTAGCTAAAACAGAAAAGAAATAAAGAAAACAGAAAACAAGACAAAAAAAAAGAAAAGGAGAACCCCCCCTTGCCCCCTGGGCTTCGGCCCAGCAGGCCACAAGCCCCCCCCACCGCTGGGCCCCTTGGCCCAGTCGGCTCAGCCGACCACGCCGGCCCAGCCGGCCCACCCCGCACCTCCCCAGGCCTATTAGGCCACCCCACCCCCCACTAACCCTAATCCGCCCCACGCCGCCACTCCCTCTTCTCCCCTTCCCGATCCGATCTGGATCGGGGACGAGCCCGCTCCCCCCCACCTCGCGACCCACGCCCCGGATCTCCGTCGCGTTGCCTTCTCGCCCCCCCCTCTCCTCGCGCGACCCTCCCCCCCACCTGAAGCCGGCGCCACCCGTCTCCGACCCCGTCACCCTCGCTCGCCGCGACGACCGCACGCGGACGCCCCGGAGCTCGCCGACCCCGCCCCACACCAAGACGCCACCCCGCCGGCCTGCTTCCCCTCCGCCGCGACGTCCTCGACTTCCGCCTCCTCGAGCCGCTGCCACTCCCCTACACCGTACGGTGAGGCCCCGGCCTCTCCCTCTCTCCCCGTTCCCGCCGCTCGCGCATCCAGCGCCCCGCTGCCAACCCGGGGCCGTGGCCACCTTCCCCGCGCCGTGCCTGGGCCGCGCGCCTCACCGCTTCCCCTCCCCGCGCTCGCCCGCACGCACAGCCGCGCGCAAGCGGCCGCGCCGCTGCCCGCTAGCTCTGCTGCCGCGTCGCACCCATGGCCATGCCTCGCGTGCGCCTTGCCCTGCACCCGTGGCCCTCCGCCTTGCCTCGCCCCCACGCTCGCTGGCGCGCACCACCGCCTGCTGCCATGGCTGCTACTTGCCGCTGCTGGCCCCCCCTCTCCCCGCCAGCTCCACCCTGCCGCTTTTCCCCGCTGACCACCGTCGATGTGACCCCGCGCCGCCTCTCGCCCCGGCGTCCGCCGCTCCGGCCGCCTGACCAGCGCCGTGGCCCCCGGCGCCCCGCAGCGCTCTGTCGGGTTCGGCCATGCCCAGGCGCATGCGCCCGTGACCGCACGCCCGCTAAGGCCCCCACTGGCCCTATGACAAGTGGGGCTGAGCCCCAGAACGTTTAATAAAAAAAGGGAAAAATAAATAACTAATTAATTAATTAATTAAGGAATTAATTAAGTTAATTAATCATGTTTAATTAACCTAATTAACTAGTTAGCTTAATTAAACCCTAATTAGTTTAAACAGTCAATGACGAACGGGACCCACCTGTCAGGTTGACCAAGTCAACTACTGACGTCATGCTGACGTCATGATGACGTCAGCAGACACTATTCTGGATAATGTTGATTAAATTAATTAAATAAATTCTAAAAATGATTTAAACTTTAGAAAATCAATATAAAATAAACCGTAGCCCGGATGGAAAAACTTTATACATGAAAGTTGCTCAGAACGACGAGACGAATTCGGATACGCAGCCCGTTCGTCCGCCACGTGTCCCTAGCATAGTGAACCTGCAACATTTCACCTCCGGTTCATCTGTCCGAAAACGCGAAACACCGGGGATATTTTCCCGGATGTTATCCCCCTTCACCGGTATCACCTAATACCGCGTTAGGGCACCCCTAGCACCGTTACTTGTCTTGTCATGCATCGTTATTCATCTGTTTGCATTATATTCATTGTTTCTTCCCCCCTCTTCTTCCGCTAGACACCGAGACCGACGCCGCTGCTACCCAGTACGACTACGGAGTTGACGACCCCTCTCTCTTGCCAGAGCAACCAGGCAAGCCCCCCCTTTGATCACCAGATATCGCCTACTCTTCTCTATACTGCTTGCATTAGAGTAGCATAGCATGTTACTGCTTCCCATTAATCCTATACTGATGCATAGCCTGTCCTTGCTACTACTGTTGTTACCTTTACCTGCAATCCTATTGCTTAGTATAGGATGCTAGTTTATCATCAGTGGCCCTACATCCTTGTCCGTCTGCCATGCTATACTATCGGGCCGTGATCACTCGGGAGTTGATCACGGGTATATACTATTTACTTTATACATGATACATGTGGTGATTAAAGACGGGTCGGCTCGTAGGAGCACCCGCGAGTGGATCTTTGAGGCGGAGCGACAGGGCAGGTTCCGACCACCTAGGAGAGAGGTGGGCCTGGCCCTGGTCGGCGTTCGCAGATACTTAACACGCTTAACGAGATCTGGGTATTTGATCTAAGTATGGCCATTTGGTCTATACGCACTAACCATCTACGCGGGAGTAGTTATGGGTATCCCGGCGTCGTGGTATCAGCCGAAGCCTTCGTGACGTCAGTGACTGAGTGGCGCGCGCCGGATTGGACTGGAAGGCCACTAGGCTAGGTCTGCTTTCGGCCGCGTTCGCAACATGCAGGTGTGCTAAGGGCGATGGGCCCAGACCCCTGGGCGCTTAGGTTTAGACCGGCGTGCTGACCTCTCTGTTGGTCTAGGTGGGGCTGCGACGTGTTGATCTTCCGAGGCCGGGCATGACCCAGGAAAGTGTGTCCGGCCAAATGGGATCGAGCGTGTTGGGGAATGTGGTGCACCCCTGCAGGGAAGTTAATCTATTCGAATAGCCGTGATCTTCGGTAACAGGACGATTTGGAGTTGTACCTTGACCTTATGACAACTAGAACCGGATACTTAATAAAACACACCCTTCCAAGTGCCAGATACAACCGGTGGTCGCTCTCTCACAGGGCGACGAGGGGAGGATCATCGGTTAGGATTATGCTATACAATGCTACTTGGAGGACTTCAGTCTACTCTCTTCTACATGCTGCAAGATGGAGGCTGCCAGAAGCGTAGTCTTCGACAGGATTAGTTATCCCCCTCTTATTCTGGCATTCTGCAGTTTAGTCCACATATGATACCCTTATTCCATTTGATACCCATGCATATGTAGTGTAGCTCCCTGCTTGCGAGTACTTTGGATGAGTACTCACGGTTGCTTTCTCCCTCTTTCCCCCCTATCCCTTCTACCTGGTTGTCGCAACCAGATGCTGGAGCCCAGGAGCCAGACGCCACCGTCGACGACGACCCCTACTACACCGGAGGTGCCTACTACTACGTGATGCCCGCTGATGACGACCAGGAGTAGTTAGGAGGATCCCAGGCAGGAGGCCTGCGCCTCTTTCGATCTGTATCCCAGTTTGTGCTAGCCTTCTTAAGGCAAACTTGTTTAACTTATGTCTGTACTCAGATATTGTTGCTTCCGCTGACTCGTCTATGATCGAGCTCTTGTATTCGAGCCCTCGAGGCCCCTGGCTTGTAATATGATGCTTGTATGACTTATTTTAATTGTAGAGTTGTGTTGTGATATCTTCCCGTGAGTCCTTGATCTTGATCGTACACATTTGCGTGCATGATTAGTGTACGGTCAAATCGGGGGCGTCACAGCTGCGTCCGTCCACTCGAAGTGGTCAGTGCGTCGAAGCATGCGATATAGTGGCAATGCTTTTTCTCCTATTCTGGAGATAAAGCGGCTTAAAGCAGCCACGCATCCGGCTAGTTTTTGGACCTATTTGAGGTCTGTTGGTGTAGCCAATTGTGACAAAGCTCTGATTTTGGCTGGGTTTGCCTCAGTTCCTCTATTGGAAACAATGAAGCCCAGCAGTTTTCCGGTGGGGACTTTGAAGACACACTTTTCCGGGTTGAGCTTGATGTCATATGTTCGGAGGTTGTCGAATGTGAGACGCAGGTCGTCTACTAGTGACTCGACATGCTTAGTTTTGATGACGACGTCATCCACATACACTTTGACCGTCTTGCCGATTTTTTCTCCTGGGATGTTTGAATCATGCGTTGGTAGGTGGCACCGGCGTTTTTCAGCCTGAAGGGCATAGTGTTAAAGCAGAAGGGCCCGTATAGGGTAGTGAATGCCATTGCGGCTTGATCAGACTATTTCATTTTGATTTGATGGTATCCGGAGTATGAGTCGAGGAAACACAGTGAGTCGTGTCCTGCAGTAGCATCAATGATCTGATCGATGCGGGGGAGGGGGAAGGGATTCTTAGGGCAGGCCTTGTTGAGGTCTTTAAAATCGACGCACAGGCGCCAGGATTTATCCTTCTTTGGTACCATCATCAGTTTTGCTAGCTAGTCCGGATGTTTTATTTCTCTGATGAACCCGGCTTCAATTAACTTGGCTAGCTCCTCCCCCATAGCTTGTCATTTGTGTTCAGAAAAGCGTCGTAGTGTTTGCTTGACCGCCTTGTATCCCTTCGGTATATTGAGGTTGTGCTTGGCCAACCTGCATGGGATTCCTGGCATGTCAGAAGGGTGCTAGGCGAATATGTCCCAGTTCTCGCGCAGGAATGCACGTAATGCGGCGTCAACTGTCGGATCCAGCTATGCCTCGATGGAAGCGTCTTCTTGGAGTGCGCCAGGTGAACTTGAAATTTGACTATTTAGTCTGCTGGTTTGAAGGAGGTGGATTTGGGGCGCTTATCGAGGATTACGTCATCCCTGTCTACCGTGGAGCGTAGTGCGGTTAATTCTTCGGCCACGAGGGCTTCGGATAGTGCCTCAAAGGCCAGGGATGCAGTTTTCTTTTCGGTGCGGAGTGCTATGTCCGGATCACTGGCAAGAGTGATTATACCATTGGGCCCCGGCATATTAAGCTTCATGTACCTGTAATGAGGTATGGCTTGAAAGCACGTGAATGTGTCCCGCCCCAACAGGGCATGATATCCACTGTTGAAAGGGGCCACTTGGAAGGTTATCTCTTCGGACCGTTAGTTCTCCGGCGTGCCGAATACCACGCCGAGCTTGATTTTTCCCTCGCATCTTGCTTCCCGACTAGGAATTATTCCTCGAAAGGTCGTATTACTTTGCTCGGTGCGGCTTCTATCTATTTGCATTTTATTGAGCGTGTCCTCGTAGATGAGGTTCAATCCGCTGCCGTCATCCAGGAGCACTTTAGTGAGTCGAAAGACATCCACAATTGGGTTGAGGACCAAGGCGGCTGGTGCCCGGACTGAACGGAAATTTGGTTCGTCATTGGCATTAAAATTTATTGCCGCATCGTTCCAGGGATTTATTGCTGTGACCTAGCAGACTTCGGCGAGGTCACGGAGTGCTCTCTTGCACCGATTGTTTGAAGCGAAAGTCTCGAAGACCGTCAATACTCTGAAGTCGTCGTCTTCCAGAGAGTGTTGCTCTGAGGTATTTTTGGTGAGGATGTCCTCGTTGCTCATGGCCACTTGCCAGAGTATCCAACATGCTCTGAGGCTGTGGGTTGGTTCGGCATATGGTGTCGTGTGTATTTTGCATGGCCTGTCAAGCCATCCTTCAAGAATGGTTCCACGTCACATAACGGGTTTAATTTTCTTGCCTACGGGGTCGGTTGCCCCGTGAGGGTGCATCCTTTTTGCCCGCTAGGGAGGTGGCGAGAAGGCCGCTGGTTCCTAGCGAGCTGTTTGAGTTTTCCACGAGCTTTCCATTGCGCAGTACTTATGTACTATGATTGCCAAGTCAGCTAAGTGTAGTATGCAACGGTGGTTGAGGGTGTTGAGCATTCCTTCGTCCGTGCAATTATTGTGGAATGCTGAAATCGCGTCCTCGTCGCGGCAACCTTTAATCTTGTCCTTGACAAGTAGGAATCTGGCCCAAAAGTGTTGGACTATTTCCTGAGGCTGCTGCATACGTACATGAGGTCGCATATATCTGGGGGACCGGGATTGCTTGGTGAATATTGCTTGTGGTGGGTGGGTGGCGTTAAATCTGATCCTTGGCCCAATGCGGAGTCCGGAGTTAGAGAAACTTCCGAGTTTATTAGCTCGGGCTCCGGGATTTCCAATGGTTCGTTAGGCTGAACGCCCGATTCTGAGTTCGGAGGACTGGGAGTATTACGCAAACAAGTGTCCGGCTCTCTGAGCTCGGAAATCCGAACATAGCTTGTTTTCGGCATAGGGGAAGAGTTGTTGTTTCGCTCCTCTACGACCGCTATCTGATGGGTGACCGGTGGAGATTTGATTTCTCTCTAATCGGGTTTAAACCCAATCCGATCATAATCCGTAGCGACCCCCAGGGCGGCGATGCAATCCGGGAGTTCGCTTAACGACAACAAATCCGCCGAATCCAACTGTTGGAGTATTCGGGGTCGATGTTGAGACAATTTTTGATGACTTGGGAAGTCATCATCATAGGCTTAAAGGCCGAACGGGCGGCCATGGTAAAGCTACCCAACCGGAGGGTTTGGCCTGAGGCCAGGGCCTCTCTGGAAGTGATACTATCCTTGATAACAAGGCGAGCCATCAATCCTGTCGTCGACGCCATAGAGGAACTCTCAATGAGAGCACCAATGTCGGTGTCAAAACCGGCAGATCTCAGGTAGGGGGTCCCGAACTGTGCGTCTAAGGATTGATGGTAACAGGAGACAAGGGACATGATGTTTTACCCAGGTTTGGGCCCTCTTGATGGAGGTAATACCCTACGTCCTGCTTGATTGACTTTGATGAGTATAGGGGTTACAACAGTTGATCTACCACGAGATCGTAATGGCTAAACCCTAATTGTCTAGCATGTATGATTATGATTGCCTCTACGGACTAAACCCTCTGGTTTATATAGACACCGGAGGGGCCTAGTGTTGTACAGAGTCGGTTTACAAAGAAAGGAATCTTCATATCCGAACGCCAAGCTTGCCATCCATGCAAAGGAGAGTCCTACCCGGACATGGGGGAGAGTCTCCTATCTTGTATCTTCACGGCCCACCAGTCTGGCCCATGTCATGTAGCCCGGACGCCCGAGGACCCCCTAATCCAGGACTCCCTTAGTGATCACCTTTGTCAAGCAATCAACTATAAACCAGATGGAATCATAACCTGAACGAGTCCTGGGCAATCCGGTGATGAAGTCCATGCCCAGTTTGTCCCATTTCCAATCGGGTATCGACAAAGGCTAATGTAATCATGTGGGTTTCTGATGCTCTACTTTAACTCTCTAACATACGTCTCATACTGCTACATACTCGGCAACATCCTTCTTCATGCTTGTCCACCAGAAGTTTTCCTTCAAGTCCAAATACATCTTAGTGTTGCTTGGGTGTATCGACTAAGGCGAATCATGAGCCTCCTAAAGAATTAACTTCCTGATCTCTGGGTCATTGGGCACGTAAACATGCTGCTCAAACCATAAGGTTCCATGTTCATCCTCACGAAATCCTTCTACCTTTCCTTGGTTCATTCTTTTCTTTATCTCCGCAAGGCCTTTTTCCAACTTCTGGGACTCTCAGATCCTTCCCAACAAAGTGGATTGAATTTTCAGTGCTGCAACAAAACCCTCAGAACTATCTCCAATCGAAGATCTCTGAGATCATCGGCTAACTCCTGGGGTAATCCTCCAGTTGTGAGAGTATTAACATAACTCTTGCAGCTCAAAGCATCTACCATGACATTGCCTTTCTTGGGTGATAATGCAGTATCATGTCATAATCCTTTATGAGCTCCAACCATCTCCTTTGCCTGAGGTTCAACTCCTTCGTGAAGATGTACTTCAAACTCTTGTGATCCGTGTAAACATCACAACTACTTCCGATAAGAAAATATCTCTAGGTCTTGAGCGCATGCACTACGACTGCTAACTCCAAATCATGCGTACCATAATTCAACTCATGAGGTCGAAGCTGACGTGAGGTATATGAAACCACTCTTCCCTCTTTCATAAGAACATCTCCAAGTCCATGACAAGAAGCGTCGCAATATACTTGAAAATGCTTGCGTATATTCGGAAGAATTAGCACCGGGGTTGTAACCAAACATTTCTTCAACTCCTGAAAACTGGCCTCACATTCCTTGGTCCAATTAAACTTGGTGTCTTTCTTCAATACCTCTGTCATAGGCTTCGTGATCTTGGAGAAATTCTCAATGAACCTCCGATAATATCCCACGAGTCCAAGGAAACTACATATCTCTCCAACTGAGGTGGGTGCCTTCCATTTGGTGGCGGCTTCAACCTTGGAAGGGTCTACTACTATTCCTTCTCCTATTATAACATGTCCAAGAAATCCGACTTCCTTCAACCAAAACTTGCATTTGCGGAACATGGCATACAACTGATGTTCCCGGAGCTTCTCGAGAACCAAGTGCAAATTTTCCTTGTGTTCTTCTTCATTCTTCGAGTAAACAATATATCATCAATGAACACCACGACGAACTTGTACAAAAACTCATGAATACCTTGTTCATCATGCTCATAAAATAGGCAGGTGCATTAGTCAAACCGAAAGACATGACCGTATACTCATAAAGCCCATACCTCATGATAAAAGTTGTCTTAGGTATGTCCCACTCTCGGATCCCTAGCTGGTGGTATCCTGATCAAAGATCGATCTTGGAGAAAAGTCTAGCTCCCTGCAGCTGGTCAAACAAATCATTGATCATTGGTGGATGATATTTGTTCTTGATCGTCACCTCATTCAACGCATGATAATCTACAACCATTCTCAAGGATCCATCCTTCTCAACTAGAAGCACTGGGGATCCCCAAGGTGATGAACTCAGTTGAATATAAACTTTCTCCAATAATTCCTTAATTTGCTTCTTAATTTCCTCCAGATCATTTGCGGGCATTTGGTATGGTCTTTTGGATATTGGTCTGATGCCTGGCAACAACTCAATTAAAAACTCTATGTCTCGGTCTGGTGGCATGCCTGTCAATTCCTCCAGGAATGCATTGGGATAATCCTTCACAACTGTTACTTCCTCCTGAACAACTCCCAAAAGAGAATTCACCTGAGTCCACCTTGGTGTATGCCTCAACACATACTTGATCCATTTTCCCTCTGGAGTGGTGAGAAGAATCGACTTACTGGCACAATCAATATTTCCTTCATACTTGCATAGCCAATCCATGCCTAGGATCATGTCCAATCCTTGTGATTCTAGGATGATGAGGTCTGTGGGGAAAACATGTCTACATATGGTCAATGGCAACTGAAAACATCCCCGACTAGCCATAGTCTTTGCTCCTGGGGAACTTACTAACATAGGTGACTTAAGGGCTATGGTCAGCAACTTAACCTTGTCCACAAATCCCCTTGATATGAATGAATGCGATGCACTGATGTCAAAAAGAACAAGGGCTGTAAATGCATTAATCAAAAACTTACCAACAACTACATCGGGCTGCTCATCAATTTCCTCCACATTGTCGTGATTCGCCTGACCTCTAGTGAAAGGATTGGGCTTCCTTCTAGAGCTTCCATTGCCATTCACATTGTTCGCTTTGGGACATTTGGTGGCGTAGTGTCCGGTTTTCCTGCACTTGAAGTAGGTAATGTGACTCAGATCTTTCTTTGCGGGTGTTGCCGAGTTGGAATGATTCTGATTGTCATTTCCTCCATTCCCATTGCCATTCCTATGACCATTATGGTTTGTCCATTTCCTCCGTGATGAGAACGGCCTCCATGGTTATGGTGATTGTGTCCACCATACTTGCTGGATCCTGATCCATTATTTCCTGAGTACAGGGTATAGCGGGGCTTCTCCTGAGCTCCAGAGTTATACTTTCCATGACCGTACTTCCTCTTGCGGTTCTCTATCTAGTATTAACTGTTGCTTGCCTTCTAGAATGAGAGCCTTGTCAATCAACGCTTGGAAGTTATCGAAGGTGGCCACGATCAACTGAAGTCCCAGATCATCGTCCAGTCCCTCTAGAAATTTCTCCTATTTAGCGGCATATGTGACCACATCTCCTGGAGCGTATCGGGCTAACTGGCTGAACTCATCCACATACCGACCCACTGAACGACTCCCTTGGCGTAGGTTGTGGAATTCCCTCTTCTTAAGAGTTATGGCTCAAACTGAAACATGTGTGGTGCGGAAAGCCTACTGGAACTGATCACATGGTCCATGGGGAAGGTGGTGGTGTAGTTTTCTCACCACGAAGCTACTGGTCCATCTAGTTGATGTGTGGCAAAACGCACCTTCTCAGCATTAGTGCATCCTGCGATGGTCAACTCTCTTCCAATCTTGCAGAGCCAGTCATCTGCGACAATCGGCTCGGTGCTGCTGGAGAATACTGGTGAGTTCAACCTCAAGAAACGGGTAAGGTTGTCAACTGGGGGTGGTGGCGATGGGTTGTTGTTCTGGTTCTAGTTCTGGTTCTGGATGAGCATATACATGAGGGCATTCTAGTTCTGGACCAACTCGGTAAGTTCTGGTGTTAATCTCGGGTCACGTCTCGGAGGCATCTGATGGGTTTGGAGTGGATGAGAAATTAGAATAGAATAAGGGCCTAGTGGGGAAGTCACTACCCATATGTAAATGAGACAAATAAAAATCCAAATCACACCATTCAACTTTAATCAAGGTTCACACAATCGGGTCTAAGCTAACTATCACAAAATCTCATGAGCGGCATCGAATTGATCAAAATAATCTAATCGAGAAATCGAAATACTAATAATATCTAAAGTGATGGCCAGCTAAAAGTATTGTCCAGTAGAAGATTCCATCATGTCATCATCGTTGTTCTCTCCATTGTCCAACTTCTCGGCTGCTTCTAGCTTCTTCTTCTTCTTCTTCTTCTTTAGGTATTCGTACTTCTCCGGTAGTACATTGATTCCATCACGGTTTTCCTTGATTTCACCTCCGGCTTGATATTTCGGATCACCAGCTTCCTAGTTTCCTTCATGCTATCGCACATCTAGTTCGCCAATCGGCGGATGTGCTGGTCCATATCCTGTATGTGTGACATGATCGACTCATCTTTCCTGGTGTGGACCATTTCCCATTGGTGATCCCGAGATTCGCATATCCTGTAGGCGGTGTCTTCAAGATCCTTGTTGTACTCCTCACAATTGCGTCCAAAGGTGATGTGTGCGGCCATACTCCTACCTAAGCTTCAGGTTGGCGCATCCAAGAAAACTTGATAGGCTCGGTACTCGGTACAGAGGTCCTCCTAGGAATATAAACATGGATCTCCTAGCGTTTCTACTTCAGCAAAGTCGCGGTGAAGGATCCGATGAAAGTGGGCCGGGCGATGTTCAGATACTTCACGGCGATCTCCAGGTGTCGTCCTAAGGGCATGGTCTTGTCAGGCTGAGCAAACTTGGTCCTGGGGGTCGACATCTGTCGGTGTAAAAAAAGAGGGGTACACTTTTTGTACCCCTATAACTGTGCACGGGCAGTCTGAGCCACGGACACCACCACACCAAGCAAGGCAAGGGAGGTGAGCCAGGGTAAGACCGAAGCTCAAGAGAACTAGAACGACGCCAACGCCAAGACCACGAAGAGGAAAGGGGATGAAGCGGACTCCCCCGGCAAGATCCTTGCCGGGAGACAGTTCTAGCAGCCTGGCAAGACCCTTGCCGCGGCGACTCGTCCCGCGCCTACGGAGCAAATCACCCTTGAGTCCACTGCCCCAAAGGGCAAGGATTCGGGAGACATCCCCGTGGCGGCATGCAGATCTTTGTGAAGACATTCAAGATCAGATACACACTATAGAAGATGACGACCCTTGGCGGGATCCCAACCGAGGAAAACCACAAGGCCCCCGGCAAGCACCTTGCCGGGGATGACAGCAGGCGCCTCGGCAAAACCCTTCGCGGGGCCCCGGCAAGGCCCTTGCCAAGGACATCCGCAGGACCACCGCCAGGCCCACGCCGACTAAACCTCCACCGCCGTTCGCATGCAGCTGCCGACCCAACCAGCTGGGCAGGCACCTGCATGGCGGCATGCAGATCTTCGTGAAGACCCACCATTGCGCCACCTCAGCTGCCTGCCTTCCTACATGGCATCTCAAGCGTCGCTGCCCAGGGCGCGTGTCGACACAAGAAGGAGCGGCGACGGACGAGACAAGTTTCTCCCCCGTCCCCGATAAAGCAAGGACACCTAAGCAAGACGCATTAAATGCGCCTTGTCATGTAATGCGAGGGATAACCTCGCATCACTGTACCCTTTCCACCTCCTGTGTGCCACTGTGGCAACCCCTTTTTCTATAAAAGGAGGCCCGAGGCGACTAGAGGAAGGATTCGGCTTTTTGGAGCTCCTCACGCCCCATAGCTAGCTCAAGAACACAGATATACAATCCACCAAAGCAGGAGTAGGGTTTTACGCATCCTCGCGGCCCGAACCTGGATAAACGAACCGTGTGCTATCTGTTTGATCCGCTCTTCTCACGACCCCGTGCCCCGCTAACCACAGTAGGGATTCTTGTGATCCCATAGGTGTCGTTCCCACCGACATCTCTGGCACGCCAGGTAGGGGGCGCAGTTGTGAGAATCAGCTTTAGCAGTTAGCCCAGCACTCCTTCATCTTCATGACCCTTGGAGAAGAAAGGAGGCCAGAAGGTCGGCACTCGAGCGATTGCAAACAGAAGCTAAGTTGCACTGAACCCTTATTTGTTCTATCCTTCTTATATGAGGTTATTCCCCCCGGAGATGTCACGCTTTTGTATGAGAAACCTACACGTCAGGGGGCTCTCCCATGATCGGCAACACCCTTGCCCTGTTTCGAGTCCGCTCAACAGCTCAAGCGGCTGCGTCGAGAATGGCAGAGTATCCTTCCGCGATCAACAACGCTCTCGATTCTGACTCGAGTCAAGCTCGACAGTTTGAGCGGCCGCGTTCAGAACAGAAAGGTGGCTCGTCCGGCAGCACGCATACCCAGCAGGCCCATGGGGATCAGTCCCCAAAACGCCGCTAGGGGCTTCCGCGCCGGCGAGCCTACCCAATCGACGTAGGGCACGCATACAAAGAGGAATTGAACGGGGAAATAACATGCACGAAATTAAGAGTACTGCAAAGTTATATTACATCACATCATTGTTGTGATTCTAACTAAAGATGAAATTTGTCTTGGTCATGAACCTACAGCGGCGGTGAAGAACGGGATGCCTAATCCCGGCGCTGGCCTTCCACCCTCTTGATTTCGTCGATGCTGCTGATGACGGGCTTGATGCGCTCCTTGAGCACCGTGAGGTCAGTACCATCCGGCAAGCTATCCATCGCGGCATCGAAGTCGAGGTCGGGATTCCAGTACGCCACCTTGGTGAGGACCTTGGTCATGACCCCCTGGCAAAGTCGCCGGGCTTCCCCGGCCAACGTGGCTACTCTGTTGGAGTGAAGATAAGCCAAGGCTCCAAGGACGCCCTCGAAGAACTGGGTCAGCTTGGCATTGACGGTCCCGCTGCGCTCAGGGGCATACCTCACGTTTGGCATCCCCATGGTGGCCAACTGCGAGGTGACCCTGCCGGCGACGTCCTCCAGACGTCTGATCCATCTGTTCTCGCCCGCCACATATTCCTGGTGGGAGGCGGCCTCGTTCGCCCGCAGCTGCTTCTCCTCCTCCAGGCTCCTGGTCAAGGTCTCCTCCCGAGCCGTGCTCTCCGACAACATCTTCTCGAGATTCTCCAGCTTCAGCTTGAGATCTCTGATCGAGTTTTGCGCTTCGGAGAGCTCCCCAGCCCTGCTGATGACCGCTCCTTGCGCCTCTACCAAGGCGTTGTTGAGCATGCTCTTCTCGTTGGACAGCTTGAGGGCTTGCTCCTTCAGCTTGTCCCGCTCCACCTCCAACTCCCTTACTTTGCCCGCATGGTCCAGAGCCTGGGCATCGAGTGCCTCCTTGTGCCTCTGCTCCAGCTCGCGAGTCCGCCGCGCGACAAGGGCCTCGAGCTCCTCATCCTTGCCACGGAGCGCTGCAGCAAGCTTTGCCTCACGCACGGTGAGTTCCTCTTCCTGGGAATCCAGTGCGGCTTGATGCTAGTTCCGGACGGCCTCGGCCGCGGCAGCCAAGTTCGCCGCCTTTTCCTAGGCCTTCTCGATGTCGGCCATCTTCATGGTGAGCTCGACATTGCGCTTGGCCAATTCCTCCTGAAAGGCCCTCTGCTCCTTGCGAGTCCGGTGGAACCAGGTCTGCATCTCAGCAACGTGCGCCTTGAAATCCACCTCCGCTTGGTCCATCGTTGCCGTCCTGGACTTAACCTTGTCTAGACGGACACGGTAGAGCGCCTGCAGTTTTCGGAAGTTGGCCCCCATAGCGCGGAAAAGCTGCTCTTCTGGAGAACCATCACCGCCAACGCCCGGCTCATCGACAACCTCGAGCCCGGTGGCAGCAAGCACCTCGCCGTCAAAGACTTCCCCTTCGGCGGGCGCTCGGGAACATGACGCCCCTGGGAGATGGACGAAAAGATCGTCGCCCACCTTCAGATATCTGCCGGGGCCCGTGGTTGAGGAGGAGGGAGGCTGATCATCAACCACCTCTTCCTCGGTAGTGGCCTTGCCGGCTTCCCCGGCAGGCCCACCGTTGGCGCCCTCGGCAGGCCTCGCCAATCGCCTTGGCGGCCCCCGCAGCGGTGTCCTCGGCAGCATCCTTGGCGGCCTCATCAGCGGCGACCTCATCAGCATCCCTGGTGGCCTCCTCGGCGGCAATCCTGTCGGCCTCCACCACGGCCTCCTCAGCAATATTCCCAACAACAGTATCCACGTCCTCCATACCTATTGAAGGAGGGCCTGGGTAGTAATGGGAGCATTGAAGCCAAGAAAAAGAATAAGGGAAAAACAGAGACGGAGGACAGGCGACTCACCAGTGCCAGGCTGTGAAGCAGAAGTCCCCTCCCCGCCAGCATTCGGCGCCGTGGCAGAGTCGCCAGCGCCCAAGTTCCCCTCTTCCTCCATGGGTGTGGGCTTCGTGCTTGATGCCATTGCCGGGGACGCCCCTCGCGGCGGCGTAGTCGATGGGGGTGGTGTGTTGGGGGTAACCCTCTAGGGCTCCTCCTGCTGCCGCTCCCCTCCCGCAAACCCGACAAGGTCAACACCATAGCATCGAACGCCTACCACGTGTCGATAAGAGGAGGGTGACGAACTTACGCTGGGGGCTGTGCTGGGGGCTGCTGTCCGGGCTGCTCAGCACCACTAGTGGCGACTTTGAAGCACTGGCCGGGGGTTGGCTGCCCGCCAAGGCCTTGGCCCTCTTCACCCTCTGGGCCAACGTCTCTGCATCCCTGCGAAAGCAAAAACGGATCAAGATAAGTGACTTAATTCAGGGGAATGGAAATGGCAGTAAGGGATGGAGTACTTACTCGTCACCCGTCTCCTCTTCCTCCACCACTTTCCTTTTCCACTTCGGGCTGAGAGGCCCGAGACCAAAAGCGACCTCTGCGTCAACATTCGAGTCGACATCTGCCAGAGGAGTGAAGACGGCGGGGCTTGTGCGCGCCCAGATGAGGAAGGGGCTGTTGTCTTCTTCTTCTCAGCGGCCTTCGTCAGCCTCTTGGCTGCCGTGGCCCTCGTGTGACGCCCAGACCCCTCTAGGGTCAATGGAGGCCGCGTAGCCCTGCCGGGCCGGACCGGCTCGCCGAAGCCAGCCCGCCGCAGGGCTCGCCCTCTTCCCCTGGTTGCCGTCGAGCCCGCCGCCACGTCCCCCTCCTCCGATGACTCGTCGGCCGCGTCTTCGACAAGCGGAGCTCCAGTGTCGGCGCTGCTGATCTCCTCGGTGGCCGCCGCCCACCGGGTGAGCTGCTCTTCCTCCGCAGCCGTTGCGGCCTTGTCCTCCACGCCCCCGGCACTGCCGGCCTCCATGGCGTGCTGCGCCTCCCTCGCCCTAGTGGCGATGTAGTCCAGCTCTGCCTGGGTGGTGTCCATGACAAGCCACCTCTCGGTGTCAGCATTGACATGTACCTCAATCAGTGTGTCAAAGAATTGCTGCACATTCGCATCCTTCGGCTCCTTCCAGCTCGGGACAGGGCCGTGCGCATTACAGTCCGGCATCATGGCGATGATCTCGGACCGACGTGAATTGTTGCACAACGGGACCACCCCCGCTGGCAGCTTGAAAAACGGCCCCTTGAGGGCCTTGCCAACCTTTGTGGCGTCCCTCATGGCCTTGCCGGTCTGTTCGACCTCGCCATCGAGACCCACATCAAGCTGGAAAAGCCGCTGGCAGAAGTGGGCATGCGCCAGCACTATGAAGTTGTGATCGAGGCCGGGGCGGAGTCGCATAATGTCAGCCGGATTCGTAAAGAGCCAAGCTGGCCTCCCCTTGTTGTGCAACGGGGCGATCCGGCGGCGAATGAAGTCCGCCCCGATCATCTCAAGGGTGAGTCCGGCCCGGGTGAGCCGGAGAATCCTAGTAGTGGCAACAGTGAGCCTCCCGTCGGCGGCGTCGACATCGCTCCAATCGTTGCCACGGACCGGCAGCACTCGGCGAACCTTGCAGAATTCCGGCGGGTCTTCCTCCTCAATCCAGCACCATCGGCCACGCCATTCCTCCCACCTCTCCTTCACGGCACCGTCCGGGTACGCCCCCTTGGATCTTGGGATCCAGGTGACGCAACCAGAGACGGCACCTCCCGACTGGATCCGAGGGAAGAAATAATGGTGGAAGAGCGCCATGTTGGGCTGCACCCCGGCAAAGCCTTCGCAAAGATGCGCGAAGAAAGCCATGCACGCCACCGCATTTGGAGAAAAATCCAAGAGGCGAAAGCCAATGGTGTGCATAATGTCGCAGAAGAAATCGGAGAAAGGGGGGCATAACCCGCAAGAAAGATAATCGACGAAAAAGGGATACCGATTTGGAGCAGGATCGGCGCAAGCAGGAGGAATGACGCACGTCACCGGGTGTCCCGAATTCTCTCCCCCCGTCTTTGCTCCCAATAGGGGCCTGAAGGAGGCCCGGAGCTCATGAACATCAACCGTCGAGGGGAAGAAAAAGGCGGACTTCATCCGGTCCCCCGACAGCGCGCTCTCCGGCGGCTCCACAGTCCCAACGCCCTTAGCCGCCCCCTTGCCCTTGATGGATTTGGGCGCCATGGCGGCCAAGAAGTTTAGAGGGTTGAGGAAGGGGGATGGCGAAGCAATGACGGCGGGCGATGGCGGAAGCTTAGGAAGGAAGGAAGAGAGGAAACGGCGGCTCTGAGATTGGAAAAGGCATGAGGACAGAGGAGAAAGTGAGCAGCGCGCCCGTGGTTATTCCTTTGTTATGGGGGAAAACACGGGCCGCCTCCTTTCATATTAACTGTGGTGTGACGCATGCCCGCGGGAACCAACCCCACGCATGCTGCCCACGTCACACGCACCTCCCCACGCCGCGCCACGCAGGGGAATGGAAACCACCCCGCCTGCCCGCGCACCGTTTTTGGGCCTAGCCCAACAACGCGCTGCGCTTATGTGTGGCCCAGGCCCGGGGGTTCCTGTCGGTGTACAAAAAGAGGGGTACACTTTTTGTACCCCTATAACTGTGCACGGGCAGTCTGAGCCGCGGACACCACCACACCAAGCAAGGCAAGGGAGGTGAGCCAGGGTAAGACCGAAGCTCAAGAGAACTAGAACGACGCCAAGGCCAAGACCACGAAGAACAAAGGGGACGAAGCGGACTCCCCCGGCAAGATCCTTGCCGGGAGACAGTTCTAGCAGCCCTGGCAAGACCCTTGCCGCGGCGACTTGTCCCGCGCCTACGGAGCAAATCACCCTTTGAGTCCACTGCCCCAAAGGGCAAGGATTTGGGAGACATCCCCGTGGCGGCATGCAGATCTTTGTGAAGACATTCAAGATCAGATACACACTATAGAAGATGACGACCCTTGGCGGGATCCCAACCGAGGAAAACCACAAGGCCCCCGGCAAGCACCTTGTCGGGGATGACAGCAGGCGCCTCGGCAAAACCCTTGCCGGGGCCCCGGCAAGGCCCTTGCCAAGGACATCCGCAGGACCACCACCGGGCCCACGCCGACTAAACCTCCACCGCCATTCGCATGCAGCCGCCGACCCAACCAGCTAGGCAGGCACCTGCGTGGCGGCATGCAGATCTTCGTGAAGACCCACCACTGTGCCACCTCAGCTGCCTGCCTACCTACATGGCATCTCAGGCGTCGCTGGCCAGGGCGCATGTCGACACAAAAAGGAGCGGCGACGGACGAGACATGTTTCTCCCCCGTCCCCGATAAAGCAAGGACACCTAAGCAAGACGCATTAAATGCACCTTGTCATGTAATGCGAGGGATAACCTTGCATCACTGTACCCTTTCCACCTCCTGTGTGCCACTGTGGCAACCCCTTTTTCTATAAAAGGAGGCCCGAGGCGACCAGAGGAAGGATTTGGCTTTTTGGAGCTCCTCACGCCCCATAGCTAGCTCAAGAACATCGATATAGAATCCACCAAAGCAGGAGTAGGGTTTTACGCATCCTCGCGGCCCGAACCTGGATAAACGAACCGTGTGCTATCTGTTTGATCCGCTCTTCTCACGACCCTGCGCCCCGCTAACCACAGTAGGGATTCTTGTGATCCCATAGGTGTCGTTCCCACCAACAACATCTATATTGTTGAAATAGAGAAGGATTAGAAATGAATAGAGAAGAGCATACAACCAACAGATATATATATATGGGAATTACAAAATAAAATTTTTCCATCCTATGGCTTTTCGGCCATTCCTAGTGGTCGCGTCCTACACTCAGCGTGTGCTCTGAATACCATTGTGTAGCGACCTGTGCTACCTCTTGAACATGCGTTGGTTTTCCCTTAAAGAGGAAAGGGTGATGCAGCAAAGTAGCATAAGTATTTCCCTCAGTTTTTGAGAAGCAAGGTATCAATCGATTAGGAGACAACACACAAGTCACCTAGTACCTGCACAAACAATTAAGAACCTCGCAACCAACGCGATAAAGGGGTTGTAAATCCCTTCACGGCCACTTGCGAAAGTGAGATCTGATAGAGATAGTAAGATAAATATTTTTGGTATTTTTTGTATAGATTGGAAAATAAAGATTGCAAAATAGTAAATGAGATGCGATAATAAAAGATATGCAATATAATAATAAAGAGACCCCCGGACCATAGGTTTCACTAGTGGATTCTCTCATGGTAGCATGTATTATGGTGGGTGAACAAATTACTGCCGAGCAATTGATATAAAAGTGCATAGTTATGAAGATATATAAGGCAATGATCATGAATATAGGCATCACGTCCGTGTCAAGTAGATCGAAACGATTCTGCATCTACTACTATTACTCCACACATCCACCGCTATCCAACATGCGTCTAGAGTATTAAGTTCATAAGAACAGAGTAACGCTTTAAGCAAGATGACATGATGTAGAGGGATAAACTCAAGCAATATGATATAAACCCCATCTTTTTATCCTCGATGGCAACAATACAATACGTGCCTTGCTGCCCCTACTGTCACTGGGAAAGGACACCGCAAGATTGGACCCAAAGCTACGCACTTCTCCCATTGCAAGAAAGATCAATCTAGTAGGCCAAACTAAACAGATAATTCGAAGAGACTTGCAAAGATATCAAATCATGCATATAATAATTCAGAGAAGAACCAAATAATATAAATAGATAATCAAGTTCATAAACCCACAATTCATCGGATCTCAGCAAACACACCGCAAAAGAGTATTACATCGAATAGATCTCTAAGAACATCAAGGAGAACTTTGTATTGAAGATCAAAGAGAGAGAAGAAGCCATCTAGCTAATAACCATGGACCCGAAGGTTTGTGGTAAACTACTCACGCTTCATTGGAGAGGCCATGGTGTTGATGTAGAAGCCCTCCATGATCGATTCCCCCTCCGGGAGATCGCCGGAAAAGGACCCAAGATGGGATCTCACAGGTACAGAAGGGTGCGTCGGTGGAAAAGTGGTTTCATGGCTCCCCCTAATGTTTTTAGGGTATAAGAGTATATATAGGCGAAAGAAGTACGTCGGTGGAGCTCCGTGGGGCCCACAAGGGTGGGGCGTGCCTATCCCCCTAGGCGCGCCCTCCTATCTCGTGGCCGCATCACGGAGTTCCGGACTTCCACTCCAAGTCTACTGGTTTGTTTTGGGTCCAAGAAAGATCATCGCGAAGGTTTCATTCCATTTGGATTCCTTTTCTGCGAAACACTGAAATAGGCAAAAAAACAAAAACTAGCACCGGGCCCCCGGTTAATAGGTTAGTCCCAAAAATAATATAAAAGAGCATATTAAAGCCCATTAAACATCCAAAACATAAAATAAAATAGCATGGAACAATCAAAAATTATAGATACATTGGAGACGTATCAAGCATCCCCAAGCTTAATTCCTGCTCGTTCTTGAGTAGGTAAATGATAAAAACAGAATTTTGGTGTGGAATGCTACCTAACATATTTATTAATGTAATTTTCTTTACTGTGGCATGAATGTTTAGATCCGAAAGATTCAAGACAAAAGTTTAATATTGACATAAAAATAATAATACTTCAAGCATACTAACAAAGTAATTATGTCCTCTCAAAATAACATGGCCAAAGAAAGGTCATCCCTACAAAATCATATAGTTTGGTCATGCTCCATCTTTGTCGCACAAAATACTCAAATCATGCACAACGCCGATGATAGGCCAAGCAATTGTTTCATACTTTAGTAATCTCAAACTTTTTCAACTTTCATGCTATACATGAGCGTGAGCCATGGACATAGCACTATAGGTGGAATAGAGTGGTGGTTGTGGAGAATACAAAAAGGAGGAAGATGGTCTCACATCAACTAGGCATATCAATAGGCTATAGAGATGCCCATCAATAGATATCAATGTGAGTGAGTAGAGATTGCCATGCAACGGATGCACTAGGGCTATAAATGTATGAAAGCTCAACAAAAGAAACTAAGTGGGTGTGCATCCAACTTGCTTGCTCACGAAGACCTTGGGCATTTGAGGAAGCCCATCATTGGAATATACAAGCCACGTTCTATAATGAAAATTTCCCACTAGTATATGAAAGTGACAAAATAAGAGACTCTCTATCATGAAGATCATGGTATTACTTTGAAGCACGCGTGTGGAAAAAGGATAGTAGCATTGTCTCTTCTCTCTTTTTTTGGGCCTTCTCTTTTTTTGGCCTTTCTTTTTTTATTTCCTCACATGGGACAATGCTCTAATAATGATGATCATCACACTTCTATTTATTTACAACTCAAAGATTACAACTCGATACTTAGAACAAAAAATATGACTCTATATGTGTGCCTCCGACGGTGTACCGGGATGTGTAATAAATCAAGAGTGACACGTACGAAAAAATTATGAACGGTGGCTTTGCCACAAATACGATGTCAACTACATGATCATGCAAGGAAATATGATAATGATGGAGCATGTCATAATAAACGGAACGGTGGAAAGTTGCATGGAAATATATCTCGGAATGGCTATGGAAATGCCATAATAAGTAGGTATGGTGGCTGTTTTGAGGAAGGTAAATGGTGGGTTTATGGTACCGGCGAAAGTTGCGCGGTACTAGAGAGGCTAGCAATGGTGGAAGGGTGAGAGTGCGTATAATCCATGGACTCAACATTAGTCATAAAGAACTCATATACTTATTGCAGAAATCTACAAGTCATCAAAAACCAAGCACTACGCGCATGCTCCTAGGGGGATAGATTGGTAGGAAAAGACCATCGCTCGTCCCCGACCGCCACTCATAAGGAAGACAATCAAAGAAATACCTCATGCTTCAAATTTGTTACACAACGGTTACCATGCGTGCATGCTACGAGACTTGCAAACCTCAACACAAGTATTTCTCAAACTCACAACTACTCGAGTAGCATGACTCTAATATCACCATCCTCATGTCTCAAAACAATCATCAAGTATCAAACTTCTCCTACTTTATTTGAAAGTTTTTATTATACCCATCTTGGATGCCCATCGTATTAGGCTAGTTTTATAACCTAAGAAAATTACCATGATGTTCTAAAAGACTCTCAAACTAATATAAGTGAAGCATGAGAGTTCAATAATTTCTATAAAATTAAACCACCACAGTGCTCTAAAAGATATAAGTGAAGCACTAGAGCAAAATTGTATAGCTCAAAAGATATAAGTGAAGCACATAGAGTATTGTAATAAATTCCGATTCATGCGTGTCTCTCCCAAAAGGTGTGTACATCAAAGATGATTGTGGTAAACTAGACTCAAAGCATACAAGACGCTCCAAGAAAAACACATATCATGTGGTGAATAAAAATATAGCCTCAAGTAAAGTTACCGATAGACGAAGACGAAAGAGGGGATGCCTTCCGGGGCATCCTCAAGCTTAGGCTTTTGGTTGTCCTTGAATTTTACATTGGAGTGCCTTGGGCATCCCCAAGCTTAGGATATTGCCACTCCTTGTCCCAAAATCCATCAAATATTTACCCAAAAACTTGAAAACTTCACAACACAAAACTCAACAGAAAATCTCGTGAGCTCCGTTAGTATAAGAAAATAAACCACCACCTTACTGTAATTAACTCATTATTTATTTATATTGGTGTTAAACCTACTGTATTCCAACTTCTTTATGGTTCATACCCCCCGATACTAGCCATAGATGCATCAAAATAAGCAAACAACACGCGAAAAACAGAATCTGTCAAAAACAGAACAGTCTGTAGCAATCTGTAGGTTTCGAATACTTCTGTAACTCCAAAAATTCTGAAAAATTAGGAAGACTAGGAAAATTTCTATATTGATCTACTTCAGTTGGAATTGGTATTTTATCTCTCTCTGGTAAAAAATGAAAATTCTTTTCGTGAGCGCATACTTTATGTTTTTATCAGCAAGATCAAACAACAATCACCCAAGAAGATCATAAAGGCTTTACTCGGCACAAACACTAGTTAAAACATAAAAACACAATCATAATAGAGTCTAGATAAAATATTTATTACTAAACAGGAACAAAAAGTAAAGAACAAATATAAAAATTGGGTTGCCTCCTGTCGGGGCTCAGGAACGACACCTATGGGATCACAGGGAATCCCTACTACGGTTGTTGGGGCTCGGGGCTGTAAAAAGAGTGGGTTTAGAAGGTCAAGGTGGGGGGAGTTTATCCAGGTTTGGGCCGCAAATCGTGCATAATACCCTACTCATGTTGGTTTGCGTTTATCTGGTGTTCTTGGACTAGCTACAAAGCGCGCATGGTCCGAAAAGTTAGAATCCCCTCACAGTACGTCGCGGGCCTCGTTTTATAGTCAAAGGGGCTGCCACAGTGGCACACAGGAGGTGGAAAGTTGTATAGTAGTCGAGTTTATCGCCTGACATCACGGGAAAAATGCATTAAATGCACTAACTAGGTGTCCTCTTGCTTTATTGGGGACGACAACGAAGCCCATCCCGTCCGTCGCCGCTTCGCCTTGCTCCGACACGCGTCCAGGCCAATGAGGCATGCAGCGACATGTAGGCTAGCAGACTGCTGAGATGGCGAGGTGGCAGAGTCTTCACGAAGATCTGCATGCCACCACGTAGGTGCTTGACTAGTTGGCTTAGGAGCCACGTACTGCCACATGGGTACCTGCTTAGTTGGTGGGTCGGCCGCTGAGCTGGGGTGGTGATGGGGCGGCAAGGCCTTGCCGCGGTCCTGCCGGGGCCTTGTGGGCGCCCTCGGCATGAGTCTTGCCGGGGCCTCATGGGTATCTTTGGCAGGAGCCTTGCCGGGGCCTCATGGGCATCCTCGGCGAGGAGCCTTGTTGTTGTCTTGTTTCTTTGTTCCTATCTAGGCCTCACAGGCCTTTTCTCTTCACAAGGGTCTGCATGCCACCATGGAGGTGCCTCCCGAGCCTTGGTTCCAATGTGGTTGATGGCATCGGGACTCTTAGACTCAAGGGTGGCGGCCTTGTTGGTGTTGGGAAAGTCGCCCCGGCAAGGCTCTTGCCGGGGCCATGAAGGCCACCCCGGCAAGGGCCTTGCCGAGGGAGTTTCACCTCGCCCCTATTCTCTTCATGCCTCTGGCCTCGAGCACGGCTCTGGTAGTCTTGTGTTTTTGCTTCCTCTTTTGTCCCGCCAAGTGCGGCCACAGGCGTGTGGCTGCGACTGCCAGCGCACAAGTAAAGGGGAACAAAAAGGACCCCTACTTTTGTACACTGACAGGAGCCCCCGAGCCTGGGTCACATATAAGCGCAGAGCCTTATTGGGCCAGGCCCAGAACGGTGCGCGGGCACACGTGCGGTAGAGTTTTACCGTAGTAATTCCCTTGCCAGTTGCGCTTCCCCACGACCCGCTTTGAATGCGTGACGTGGGGGTCATGCGTGGAATGACTGCAACATGTTCGCGCTATTCCGTGATGAATAGTAAAGAGGTGGCTTGCGTGTCCCTTTTAAAATTGTAGGGCCGCTGCTCATTTACTCTCTCTGCCTTGGAACCATTCCATGTTTCCCACTATGCCTTCCCCCTGTGCCACGTACGCCGCATGCACAACATGGAGTAGGTGACAGACGCACGGGATATGGGAAGGTGCACGGTGGCCAATTTTTACGCGCCTTTGATTGGGCCGGGAGGGCGGTCGATATCCTTGCTCGTTGCTAACTTAATGAGCCTGACCAGAACGGGCTCTTCAGAGGCGTAGAGGCAGTCTTTTAGCCTTCCCCGCTCAGCTATAAACAAGGGGACTCAGGAGGAGGAGGAGCATCTCCTCGCATCTCCCCTTCATCTCCATTCTCCATCCACCGCCATGGCGAGAGGGCATGGTCGTGGCCATTCTCCCACGGAGGCGACCAGGTCTTCCTCCTGCCAGAGAGCTGCGGCGGTCAAGGAAGAGCCGGACGCCCAGGGTGAGTGCCACGCTCAAGGCAGAGGTACCGGCCGGGGTCGCGGTCGGCAAGGCGGTCGAGGCATAGGTGGGCGTGGAAGGGGGACACCCGCGTCGTCACCATCTTCGTCACCATCTCCTCCTGCTTCGTCGAGCGGCCATGTCGGGGACACGGCGCTACAATTTTTCCTGCAGTTGCGCGAGCCGCCCTGTAGACGCCTTCACCTTCCTCATGCGTTTGCGAGGGTGCTGAAGATCGACCGGCCACCGAGGTTAAGGCTTCACATGGAGGGGTGTTGCCATGGAGACATGTGGCTAAACACAAGGTCCCCCGCCCCTCATGTGATGCTCCTTCGTCGGGGTTGGAAAACCTTCGCACGTGCCCATTGCTTGATGGATGGGCATGTCCTCTACTACAAGCTAGCGGAGAGCGACCTGCTCTCCGTCAAGGTCTTCGGGAACTCGGGACACAGGCTAGGGTGCTGTGTAAAGAGCTCGACCGATGACGAAAGTTCCTCCTCGGGCGACAGTGACGAGGAGGACAGTGACAGCGACAACGAGGGTAGTGCGCGGGAGGATGATGGGTCCGACTAGGCGTCGGACACACCGTTCCTGGGCGACGCCGGCAGCACCATCATCTGCATCGCCGGCTCCTTGAACATCTCGGGGTCGTCGCCTTGGGCGGCTGGCGTTGGAGGGGTGGGGAAGACGAAGAAGGCAGGTGGTGGGCCGTCAAGTCGGAGTACGATGGCATCAACGCCTTCGCCGCGTATTCCCGGCCCGCTGCTTCGTCTTTTGGCTCTTCTTCCGACACTGTCATCACCGGCCTTCTTCTGGATGACTGCCGGGATGTTCTCTTGGTGTCTTCTGCTGTTCGTACCTCGCATAGGCACTCCTTTTTCCCTCCTGCTATCTTAGTCCGCTTCCTGGGGAGAGGGACAAGAAAAAGGGATTACGGGCACCTTATCCTTTTTTAGTTTTTAAGCCTGCGGGCATTTGTCAAATTTAAACCTTGTAATCCTCTTGCACATGTTTACATTCCATATGAGTTGTACTTGTTTGCAACGTATTAATGAAAAGGGGGGTTGCTGGGTTATTTTGTGCGTGAGCAAGGCTCATACCATGTAACGAGTCCTTGTTATATTAAGATAAGCACTGTTGCCCGGCAGCAGACCTTGCCATCCTCCCACTTCATAGCTCGACCATACTCACGCTCTTGGCGGAGGCAGGGGCGAAGTAGGATTAGGCCTTTCGTTTGTTTCCTTGTCACCGCAACTACAACCAAGTTCCAACCCAAAGAAGAGTTCTTGGGCATAGGAAAGGGGGAGCACGGTGGCCCGGGAACGAACAAAGTCTCATACATCCAAGTCCCATACAGAAATGCATAACAGGAGATAGAAGACTTATCTGAATCTGCAGCCCCCGGCAACCTTGGCTTGTCGTGGTCTGATACTTGAATCTATAGCCCCGGGCAATGGCTTGCCGGGGTCGAGGATGTCGGTCCGTTTCCCTGCTCTTAAATGGTTTGGCAGAAATGCCTGTGCAGCCTGCGAACCAAGGAAAGGACAAAAAGACACACACTTGACCTCTATGCTAGGGGTTAGTTGCCCCTGAGCACTATCAACCCTAACAAAGAGAGAGACTCAACCTTGCATGCATGCTAAAACTTAGGGCGCCAACGCTTCATTTATTTATGCTCAGGGTCTGCGCCTGGCTCTGTACAAAGGGTTACATGCCTTGCCGGCAAGGCTTGTACAAAAGGTGGTTTGCCGGGAGGCCCGGCAAGCGCGCCTCATGGGTAAAACTTATGAAGATGTTCGATGTTCCAGGAGTTGCTCATTGGAATACCATCTTCGGTATCCAGGCGGACTGCACCAGGCCTGGTGACTCGCATTACCCGATAAGGGCCTTCCCACTTCGGTGTCAACTTGTTGGAATTCTTGGCCGACTGAACGCGCCGAAGAATAAGGTCGCCTTCCTCAAAACTTCGGGCATGAACCTTGCGGCTATGGTAGCGGTGCAAGGCTTGCTGGTAGCATGCAGCTCGCACAGCCGCCCGAAGACGATCTTCCTTAAGGAGCGTCGCGTCATCTTGCTGCAACTGCTCTTGCTTGAGCTCATCATAAGCGAGCACTGGAGGTGACCCGTATGTGAGTTCCATGGGGAGAACTACTTCTGCCCCGTATACCAGGGCAAAGGGTGTCTGGTCGGTGGCTTGATTTGGCATCATTCTGATCGACCAAATAACCGCCGGCAACTCATCAATGCAGCGCCTTCCACACTTGTGCAGCCTGTCAAAAGTCTTTGTCCTCAGGCCTCGCAGTACTTTAGCATTTGCCCTCTCCTCCTGGCCGTTGCTCCATGGGTGCGCCACTGAAGCGAAACAGACCTTGTTGCCGAGGTCCTGGATGTACTGCATGAAGGTGCCGCTTGTGAACTGCATGCCGTTGTCAGTGATGACGCTGTTCAGCACACCAAAACGGCAAACTAGCCCCTTGAAGAACTTGACGGCTGATTGTGTTGTCACCTTCCTCACTGCTTCCACTTTGCGCCACTTTGTGAACTTGTCGATTGCTACGTACAAGTACTTAAAGCCCCCGACAACACAGGGGAAGGGGCCTAGTATGTCGAGCCCCCAGACCGAAAATGGCCAAGAGAGAGGTATTGTTTGAAGGGCTTGAGCTGGTTGATGAAGCTTCTTTGAATGGAACTAGCACGCTTCACACTTGGTTACTAGTGCAGCTGCATCCCGGAGGGCTGTGGGCCAAAAGAAACCTTGCTGGAATGCCTTGCTGGCAAGGGCTCTCGACCCTATGTGGGAGCCACATATGCCTCCATGTATCTCTGCCAACAGCTCAAGTCCGTCCTCTTGAGGAATGCACTTCAGCTTCATGCCGTTTGGCCTCCTTCTGTACAGGGTATTATCCACAAACACTACAAAAAAGACACATCCGTGACATTTTGGGCCAAACGAAATTTTTTCTGTCATACTTATGACGCTTCTATGACAATAATTGTGACAAAACACGGTATCATCATAGATGTGGTGGGGTCCTACTTCTATGACAGAAAATGGGCTTTTCATCCTGGGCGGTCCGGAGACGCAGCTGCATGACATTCTTTGGGTCGTCCATGACGGAAAAACCGTGGTAGAAGCGAGGGCGAGGAAAATATCAGGGTGTTCCCGGTTACGGTGGCTGGTCGGGACCGAGCGATGCGCGTTTCTCTCATACACGCATGTGCGTGGGTGCGAGGCGTTGGGCTCTAACTGAACCCGAGCGATTGCACTGGAGGCTACGTGTTACTGAACCCGAGCAATCGATCGATGGCTGTTAACTGAACCCGATTGAGTGATTCCTTTGCTACTGCTGCTAACTGAAGCCGATCGATCCTGCCTCTGGATGAACAGTGAGCTTTGCTGGGGGGTTTGGATGAACAGTTCCCGGTGGGGGTGGATGAACAGGACCTCGTGGTGCTGCCTTTGGATGAACAGGACCCTGATCGATCGAGCCGGTTGGGGCTGGATGAACAGGACCCCGTGGAGGGCAAGATGAATAGTAGATGGTGGAGGGCTGGATGAACAGTAGCCCATGGAGGGGTGGTTGAACAGGAGCCCGTGGAGAGGGCTGGTTGAACAGTAGCCGGTGGAGTAGCGCGCGCTGGAGGCTGGATGAACAGGAGCCCGTGGATGAACAGTCACAGGTGGAGGCTGGAGGAGGTCGATGGTGGATGAAAAGTAGCCCGTGGAGGCTGGAGGGGGTCGACGGTGGCGATGAAAAGTATCCCGTGGAGTCCCGTTTTGTGGTACGCCACACCCCTCCCAATGAACATGACCCCCGTTTCGACCGTAGCGCTCCATCACAAGTCTGTTTCCTCCGTTTTGCGGTACGCCACACCCCTCCCGATCAACAGGACCCCCGTTTCGATCGTAGGAGGTCCGTCTCCTCCGTTTTGCAGTACGCCAGACCCCTCCCGATGAACAGGATCCCATTTCGACCATGGCCGGTCGAACACAAGGTCGTTTCCTCCGTTCTGCGGTATGACAGGCCTTGTTTCCATCGGCTGTTCCATCCAAGCCCTCCCGATGAACACGACGACACATTTCGTTCCGACCCAGCCGGTTGGCTCCCCATGAACACGACGACGACGCTGTTTCTCCGTTCCGACCCAGCCATGTACACGAGCCCTGGCCGTACGTACGCGCGAGTAGGTGTTCGAGACCCTGCCCATATGTACATACGTGGTCGTATTTACTTTCTTGCACCCTGGCCGTTGTACGTATGTGTACATGCTACGTGCGCGCCTCTGCTACGACACGTGCATGCCTCTACATCGACCAGTATGTACGTACACATTCGCGACCAGAATGACAATGCTACGTACGGTTCGACCAGGTGGGTCCCGACTGCCAGGCACTTCCTTGCGTGCGAAGATGTAGCTGGTGGGTCCCAGCAGTCAGGGGGGCGAATCGTTTTTTTTGCTTGGATGCACTTCCTTGCATGTGAAGATGTAGCTGGTGGGTCCCAGTAGTCAGGGGGAAACATTTTTTCGCGAAATACAATGGCCCGTCCGGTGGGTCCCCGCTGTCAGGCGGAGGAATAATTATTTTGCACGTAATAAGGAGGCACTTCCTTGCTGCGGCCGTGGACCCAGCTGTCAGCCTCTCCACGTACAGTCCAGGTCCGATGGAAGTCGTTCCTTGACCATGTTGACCACGCCGTGCCGAGAGCACCAGGGCGGTGGACGACGGCGAGGCCTAGGAATGGGACGACACGGAGCCGGGGAAGACACGGCAGCGGAAGCCCGCGCGGAGAGGAGTACGAGGGTTCACTGGTTCGGCTGCGGTGTGAGGCTGCCGTCGCCGCAGGGCCTGGCCAGCGGTGGGAATAGTAGGGGGCGGTGAGGCCTCCGCGGCAGCACAGTCGGCCACGGGAGGCAGGATCATGCGGCACGACCGGTGCTGCTTTGGGCGGCTGGAGAAAGAAGACCAGAGGTTGAAGAAGCACTACGGCCTTTGGATGGACATCGTACGGTCACTGGAGCTAGAATCGTTCATATTGACTAAGTTGACAAAGCACTCCGTCCCCGTCAACTTAGTAGGCCCACAAGTCAGCCACCCACCAAGGTGGGTCCCAACTAGCTGGGGGAGTATTCATTTTTTTGTGCGTAATAAGGAGGCACTTCCGGTGGGTCCGAGCTGACAGCGGGGGGAACGTTTTTTTTTGTGAAATACGATGGCCCGTCCAGTGGGTCCCAGCAGTCAGGGGGAAACGTTTTCTTCGCCAAATACGGTGGCCCATCCGGTGGGTCCCTGTTGTCAGGTGGAGGAATAATTATTTTCCGCATAATAAGGAGGCACTTCCTTGCGGCTGCCGTGGACCCAGCTGTCAGCCTCTCCATGTACAGTACTCTTCCAATGGAAGTCGTTCCTTGACCACGTTGACCACGCCGCTCCGAGAGCACCACGGCGGTGGACGATGGTGAGGCCTAGGAAGGGGATGACGTCAAGCCGGGGAAGACGCTGCAGTGGATGCCCACTCATAGAGGAGTATCAGGGTTCGCTGGTTCGCTGCGGTGTGAGGCTACCGTCGCCGCAGAATAATAGGGGGTGTGGGTGAGTAGAGGGATGGCCTGGCCAGCGGTGGGAGTAGTAGGGCGCGGTGAGGCCTCCGCGGCATCGCAGCCGGCCATGTGAGGCAGGAGCACGAGGCACGATCAGCGCTGCTTTGGGCGGCTGGAGCAAGAAGACCAGAGGTTGAAGAAGCACTATGGCCGTTGGATGGACATTGTACGGTCACTGGAGCTAGAATCGTTCATATTGGCTAAGTTGACAAAGCCCTCCGTCCCCGTCAACTTAGTTGGCCCACAAGTCAGCCTCCCACTATTGTGGGTCCCAGCTAGCATGGGGTATTCATTTTTTGTGTGTAATAAGGAGGCACTTCCTTGCGTGCGAAGATATAGCTGGTGGGTCCGACCTATCAACGGTGGGAACATTTTTCGCGGAATACATAGGCCCTTCCGGTGGGTCCCAGCTGTCAGGTGGTGGAATCAGTATTTTGCACGTAATAAGGAGGCATTTCCGTACGTACGGCCGTGGACCCAGGTGTGAGCCTCTCCACGCACAATCTACTTCTGATGGTGCCGTTCGTTGACCATGTTGACCACTCCGTGCCGAGTGCATCCAAGGTGGTGGACGACGGCGAGGCCCTGGACAGCAATGAGCCGGAGATGGGAAGACGCGGGAGTAGAGTCGTAGACGGAGAGGTGTACGAGGGTTAACTTGTTCTGGTGCGGTGTGGTTCGGCAGTCGGTGGAGAAGAACAGGAGGTGTGGAGGGGTGGAGGCAGGAGCAGGTGATCCCGGCGGCGCTGGACAAAGAAGACGAGAGATTGAAGATGGATGTCGGTCGTTGGATGTAAATCCAACGGCTAACGATGTCAGAATCATTTGTTGACTAAGTTGACAACGACTTGCATTGGCTTCGACCTATTGGCCCACATTTCAGCCTCCAAAAATGTGGCACGTATTCAACCCATTTTTCAGAATTTACAGTCTTTTTTTGCAGGGTAGAATTTACAGTCCATTTGATTTTTTTTGAATTACAATCCATTAGCTGGGCTAGGTGAACAAATAATGGAGCGTCCATGCGGCCCATTTATGTTTTTCCTAAAAAATTACAGGCCATTTGCACTTTCTCGAAATACATGATTTTGCTGGGCTTATTATAATTATAATGTTGGGGTGGTAGCAGCAATGTTATCAAAAAATAAACAGGGGCTGAGCATTTTGTTATATATATATATATATTTCAATAATAAGTGATTTATTATTACATTGGTCCTTAAATCTTACCAAGCTTTTGTACACAATCACCAAGATTTTCGTTGCCAAAAAAAATCCAGGATTTTATTGTTAAGAAATTATTTTTATAAGTTAATAAGATGTGGGATATTGTTTTCTTACATATGTAAGTATCTGTTAAATATATGATGACAATAACAATAATATGTAATAACATATAAAATAATTTAAATATATATAATATAGTTAGAAGGGAAACATAAGTTGGACCATGCGTTCCTATTCTTATATAGAAAAATAGAACAGACCTCTGCGTTTTCTTCAAAAAAATACATAAATTGGGCTGCCGATGTTTCAGGAAAAATAAAACCTCGGATGGGAGGTCCATAGGCCGGTCGATACATAACGGCCCTCAAGAAAATACAAACAGGCCTACGGACCTCCCAACCGAGGTCGTGGGCTACGCATGTTAAAAAAGAAAACCTAGACGGGGCAGCCCAAAACCGAGCTGATACTTGTTGCCCCAGTGATAATAAATGATACCTGCCAGCTCCCCGGCTTCGTTGTAAATTTATCTCCTATAGTAACTATGTTGAAGCACCTAAAAAAATGCAACTATCTTGACGTATAGCATTAGGAGGAAGTATTTTTTAGATGATGCACTTTCTTGCGCACGTCCATAGACCTGGTGGGTCCCGACGGTCTGACTCTCCACGTACAGTCCTCTCCAGATTCCTCTCATTTGTTTAGCATGTTCACAATAGCAGACAGTGGCGTCGCAGCGAGCGCACAAAGGCGCAGGAGAAGATCCGACCACCTGAGGAAGTGCCTTATTAGTAACGAAACAACTGAACTAGCCTAGTGGCCGAGTGACACTACCCGACAGCTGTTCTGCCCGGGTTCGATTCCACTTGTGCAGAGAAAATATCTCCAAAATTTTTGCCTCTGCCTTCATTGACATGTGGGTCCCAATTGTCATCTACGCACACCACGTCCAACACTTGCCAAAACTTCGTCCCTCATTTTCTCTGTTTTTCGCACACTCGACATTGTGTGGGCATCTTGAAAATAGCATATCTTTTTGACTGTGCATCATATGAAGATGTGCTATGCATGAATGTTGATCAGCATGATGTTAACTGGCTGGTAGTTCCAGTTTCGACCATGAATAAAACTTCCAGCATGATGTTAACACTATTTGAAAAGGCCGTGTTAATATAAATGCTCTGCCTCTGAAAGTTGCAGTTTCTTATCTGAAACTGAACTTGGAGTTTCTTATCTGAAACTGCAACTTGCAGTTTCTTCTCTAAGGATCACCTGTCAGCGACCGAAAGGCATGGGAACCTCTCCTCTCCATCATCTCCATTCCAAAACCACTGTCTCGCCTCTTGCTCTTCTCCATTTCAAAACCACCCCTCTCCTCTCCATCATCTCCATTCCAAAACCACCATCTCGCCTCTCCCTCTTCTCTATTGCAAGACCACCGTCTCTCCTCCCATCTTCCAAAGCTAGCACCGGACCACTCAGAAGGACATCTATGGAGGGGATGCAGCAGCGAATCAGGCAGATCGCGGGCGGCGACCAGGCAAAGTTATCCAGGTTGAAGAAGATCCTTACTTGGTTTGACAATGAGTGGGAGATTTCGAGGACGGTGAGGGTCATGTGGCAATGTATGCGAAAGAGCGAGACGACGGTGATGAGGGTGGCGATGTACTCCTCGGCGGCAGTCACGCCGCAGTCCTTCGAGTTCATCGAGTATCTCCTCTGGCCGATGGAGCAGACAGATTCGCCCAAGGCGAAAGTCAGGCGGAGGTGGTGGGCGTACAGTTCAAAGGTCGAGCACCCAGAGGATAATGAATTGATCGAATACGGTGTGCTGTTCGTGAGGGTGCAGAGCCAGCTGGAGCCACAGGAGTATTCGTTCTCCCACCGCAAGAGGAGGCCGGATGGCACGATGTCTCTTCCCCGCCATTCTCCATGGCTCCCTCGACGCTCTCCTCGTTTCAACGGCGTCGGTAGGGTTTAAGGTAAGCTTCACACTAACCTAATCTTCCATCTGCTCATGCTTACAATCAGTGTGACAACTAATAAAAATCATGCTTACAATCAGTCTTCGAGTACTACGCCAATCACCCTAAAATAGCTCTGGACCTTTGGGTCAAAGTTGTGACATTGTGTACAAATAAAGAAAAATAGATTGGTGCTTCTTTCAGAAAAGAGTACACCCCTAGAAAACTGCCAATATAAGCTACTAGTATTTTTTAAGTCTAAGCTACTAGTATTTGGTTAGAGGATTTGCTGTCGAGAAAGATCCGTCCATAGTGAGCGCCACAGATCCCACTGATGGCGGTGGATGCCAATGCTTAGATGGAGCAGGGTTGGTGTTGGTAATTTTTACTTGGCACCTCGCACTCTGCATATATGCCGGTTCCATCCGTACATTTGTGCAGTTCCACCAAAATGCAGCTGAATAACCCGGTTTGCACAGATAATGAAAAGGCATGATTACATTATAGTGGCACTAGTTGATGAAACATACACTAATAAACAGAAGAAAATATTACATCATACTGGAAATCGACCCAAGTCTCCCTGATACACGTTCTGCCAGTGATGAATATCAGTGTATAGCGGTAGTACAAGGAGGGGCCTTGAGACATTCAAATCTCTATTTTTGTGTAGATCAACTAAAATTAAGCACCCCAGTTTGCAGAAACGCTTAAACATTAACAATGGGACTAGTTCATGAAACATACATTAACAAAGAGAAGCACTTTCTTTATCTACATTGGAAATGAAATGATAGAGAGGACACTCGCTCTATTTTAACTGTATTATTACTTCATTTTATTAGTGACACTAGGGTCGAGTAGGTGGCAAACGAGGTGTACCGTGTGTCGCAAGGATGAAGGCTGGGGGTGCTTAGACTGGGATGCTGAAGCTGGCTCTATCAGTCCCTATCTTCCCCCCGATGTTTCTATGGTAGCATTTGGGTTGTAATACAAACTTGGTCGAGCTGGTGCTGCGTCCCCCTACCTGCCTAGCTTATGTGGCTGATAACCCACAAGTATAGGGGATCGCAACAGCTTTCGAGGGTAGAGTATTCAACCCAAATTTATTGATTCGACACAAGGGGAGCCAAAGAATATTCTCAAGTATTAGCAGCTGAGTTGTCAATTCAACCACACCTGGAAACTTAGTATCTACAGCAAAGTGTTTAGTAGCAAAGTAATATGATAGTGGTGGTAGCGGCAACAAAAGTAAAGACATCAAAAGTAATATTTTTGGTATTTTGTAGTGATTGTAACAATGGCAGCGGGAAAGTAAATAAGCGAGAACCAGTATATGGAAAACTTGTAGGCACCGGATCAGTGATGGATAATTATGCCGGATGTGGTTCATCATGTAACAGTCATAACATAGGGTGACACAGAACTAGCTCCAATTCATCAATGTAATGTAGGCATGTATTCCATATAGTCATACGTGCTTATGGAAAAGAACTTGCATGACATATTTTGTCCTACCCTCCCGTGGCAGCGGGGTCCTATTGGAAACTAAGGGATATTAAGGCATCCTTTTAATACAGCACCGGAACAAAGCATTAGCACATAGTGAATACATGAACTCCTCAAACTATGGTCATCGCCGGGAGTGGTCCCGATTACTGTCACTTCGGGGTTGCCGGATCATAACACATAGTAGGTGACTATAGACTTGCAAGATAGGATCAAGAGCTCACATATATTCATGAAAACATAATAGGTTCAGATCTGAAATCATGGCACTCGGGCCCTAGTGACAAGCATTAAGCATAGCAGAGTCATAGCAACATCAATCTCAGAACATAGTGGATACTAGGGATCAAACCCTAACAAAACTAACTCGATTACATGATAAATCTCATCCAACCCATCACCGTCCAGCAAGCCTACGATGGAATTACTCACGCACGGTGGTGAGCATCATGAAATTGGTGATGGAGGATGGTTGATGATGACGACGGCGACGAATCCCACTCTCCGAAGCCCCGAACGGACTCCGGATCAGCCCTCCCGAGAGGTTTTAGGGCTTGGCAGTGGCTCCGTATCGTAAAATGCAATGATTTCTTCTCTCTTATTTTTTTCTCTCCAAAAGCAAATGTATAGAGTTGGAGTTGGCGTCGGAGGGTTTCCAGGGGGCCCACGAGGTAGGGGGGCACGCCCTAGGGGGGGGCGCCCCCCACCCTCGTGAGAAGGGGGTGGGCCCCCTGGTCTTCACCTTTGGCGAGGATTTTTTTATTTTTTCTAAGATGTTCCGTGGAGTTTCATGTCATTCCGAGAATATTTGTTTTCTGCACATAAAACAACACCATGGCAATTCTCCTGAAAACAGCGTCAGTCCGGGTTAGTTCCATTCAAATCATACAAGTTAGAGTCCAAAACAAGGGCAAAAGTGTTTGGAAAAGTAGATACGACGGAGACATGTCAACTCCCCAAGCTTAAACCCTTGCTTGTCGTCAAGCAATTCAGTTGACAAACTAAAAGAAAGAAAAACTTTTACAAAATTTGTTTGCTCTTGTTGTTGTAACTATGTCAAGCCAGCATTCAAGTTTTCATCATAGATCATAACTAACCACATTTGCAATAACTCTTAGGTCTCACAATTACTCATATCAATAGCATAATCAACTAGCAAGTCATAATAATAAATCTCGGATGACAACACTTTCTCAAAACAATCATAATATGATATAACAAGATGGTATCTCGCTAGCCCTTTCTGAGACCGCAAAACATAAATGCAGAGCACCTTTAAAGATCAAGGACTGAGTAGACATTGTAATTCATGGTAAAAGAGATCCAATCATAGTCATACCCAATATAAATTAACAGTGAAGAATGCAAATGACGGCTGTGCTCTCTAGCTAGTGCTTTTTAATAAGAGGGTGATGACTCAGCATAAAAGTAAATGGATAGGCCCTTCGCAGAGGGAAGCAGGGATTTGTAGAGGTGCCAGAGCTCGGTTTTGAAATAGAGATAAATTGTATTTTGAGCGGTATACTTTCACTGTCAACGTAACAACTAAGAGATGGCGATATCTTCCATGCTAAACACATTATAGGCGGTTCCCAAATAGAATGGTAAAGTTTATACTCCCACTCCACCAACAAGCATCAATCCATGGCTTGCTCGAAACAACGAGTGCCTCCAACATACATCAGGTCCCAGGGGGAGTTTTGTTTGCAATTAATTTTGATTTAGTTTGCATAAAGCATGGGACTGGGCATCCCGGTGACCAGCCATTTTCTCATGAGTGAGGAGCGGAGTCCACTCCTCTTGAGAATAACCCGCCTAACACAGAAGATAAGGACAACCTTTGTTGATACATGAGCTATTCGAGCATACAAAACAGAATGATTATTTGAAGGTTTAGAGTTTGGCACATACAAATTTACTTGGAATGGCAGGTAGATACCGCATATAGGAAGGTATAGTGGACTCATGTGGAATAACTTTGGGGTTTAAGGGATTGGATGCACAAGCAGTATTCCCGCTTAGTACAAGTGAAGGCTAGCAAAAGACTGGGAAGCGACCAACTAGTGAGCGACAACAGCCATGTACATGCATTAAAATTAATAAACATTGGATGCAAGCATGAGCAGGATATAATCCACCATGAACATAAATATCGTGAAGGCTATGTTGATTTTGTTTCAACTACATGCGTGAACATGTGCCAAGTCAAGTCACTTAAATCATTCAAAGGAGGATACCACCCCATCATACCACATCATAATCATCTCAATAGCATGTTGGCACACAAGGTAAACCATTATAACTCATAGCTAATCAAGCATGGCACAAGCAACTATGATCTCTAATTGTCATTGCAAACATGTTTATTCATAATAAGCTGAATCAAGAATGAGGGACTCATCATATTTACAAAAACAAAAGAGGTCGAGTTCATAGCAGCTTTTCTCATCTCAGTCAGTCCATCATATATCATCATAATTGCCTTTCACTTGCATGACTGAACGGTGTGAATAATAATAAGAGTGTATGTGCCTTGGACTAAGCTAGAATCTGCGAGCATTCAATAAATAGGAGAAGACAAGGCAATATGGGCTCTTGGTTAAATCAACAATAATGCATATAAGAGCCACTTCAACAATTTAATTATGGTCTTCTCCTACTGACCCCCAAAGAAAAGAAAAGAAATAAAACTATTTACACGGGAAAGCTCCCAACAAGCAAAAGAAGAACGGGAAATATTTTTGGGTTTTCTTTTTAATTATTACTACTACAGCAGAAAAATAAACTACTACTATTTTTTTGGTTTTTCTTAAGGTTTAACAAACACACAAGAAGAAAGCAGGAAAAAGAAAATAAACTAGCATGGATATTACAGTGAAAAAGTATGAGCACCGACATCTAGCAATGAGTGTGTGTGAACATAAATGTAATGTCGGTGAGAAATACGTACTCCCCCAAGCTTAGGCTTTTGGCCTAAGTTGGTCTATTCCCAGGGATAACCTGGCGGATACCCATAAGTGTAGCTAGGGTCGTACTGCGATGAAGAATAGTTGGGATCATACTGTGATGAAGAAGAAGACTCTGACTGCCACTAGCTGACAGTCATCTCTGGATCCCAAGAATAAACAGATTGTCGTGGAGGTTCATCTTGTGGTTCCTGTTCCGGGGCTGGTGCTGGATTCTTGTAAGCTTGGACGGCAGCCCACGTAACGAGGTAGGGTCCTACAAAATTAAACAAAGAAGGAGCAGGCAGGATAATAGTCTCAGGATGATGTTTGTTAAAGAATAATTGATATTTAAGCTCTCCTGCCCTATTCTTAACAATAAAATCATGTGCCACCATACTTTTATGATCTAGATAAACATGGGGCAGCACCTTTTCTTCCTTCTCAACATGCCTAATAGGTATGTTAAAATGTGCAGCTAGGCGTGTGGCATAGACGCCTCCAAAGATGGGACCCTTAGTATGGTTCATACTTAACCGTCTAGCAATAATACCGCCCATACTATAAGTGTTATCACTGTATAAACCGTGGTGCGGAATAATTATATCAGGGATACTAAGGTTTCCACTGTTTCCGTGTCCAATTAAACAACAACTAGCAAATAATGCAAAGTAGCGTAAAACAGGAAAATGTATGCTAGTGATTCGTGCATCGGAAACCTTTCTAGTTTATCCTACAGTGATAGTATCAATAAACCTAGCCACATCATCATGATGTGGTTCTTCTGTCTTGCCCTCAAAAGGGATTAAACAAATCCGACAGAAATCATAAAGTGACATCTCCTTATGCTCATCATATAAATGAAACTCCACCGTAGGTGGTGAGTTCCTAGAATGAAAATGAAAGTTTTGCACAAAAGTATTTGTGAGTAAGAGATACTGATCGCATTGGTCGTGGAGGAAAGCGGTGAGGCCTGCATTGTGACCCAATTCATGAAAATCTTCATAGATACCGGCTTCTCTCAAGAAATCTTCAGACGGCCATTCACACGCTCGAATCTCCGCGGTGCGCGGCAAATTATACTTAGGCTTTGGTGCCTTTTCCTTCGAGCTTTGGCTCGATGAGCCCCTCAAAAATCTCCTCATTATTTTTCTGAAACAATCTGAAATTTTTAGTAACTTCAAACAAATGTGAACCAACTTCAATAAAACTGATAGCAACTACTCCTACAAGTGCCTAGAGCCTATATCAAGCATTAGAACTACTTGGAACCATATAAATTTGACATGCAAGCTCAAGAACATGGTCACCTATGAAGCACAAATTTGCAAAGAATAAAGCACTAGAATAAAAACTAATTGGACCAATGGAGGAGTCACATACCAAGGAACAATCTCCCCAAGCAGTTTTGCGAGAGGTGCTTTGAGCAAGGAGATCGAAAATCACAGCAAAAGTGGCTGGAACTCATGCTTGAGTTGGTTTTTCGGGTTTGTGTGAGATAGAGGAAGAAGATGGGTGCTGGGATAAGTGGAGGAGGGCCACCTTGGGCCCATGAGGCAGGGGGCACGCCCTATAGGGGGGGGCGCCCACCACCCTCGTGGCCAGGTGGCAGTGTAACACCCCGGATGTAACTTTCCCAATTTGTACTCCAACTCTTGCCGTTTCCGGCGTTAAGTTATTTTATTTTCTCGGGTTCGGGTCTTTGTCTCCATGTTTTGTTATCGTTGTCATGCATCTCATATCATGTCATCATGTGCATTGCATTTGCATACGTGTTCATCTCATGCATTCGAGCATTTTCCCCGTTGTCCGTTTTGCATTCCGGCGCTTCGTTCTCCTCCGGTGGTCATTTCTAGCTTTCTTTCTTGTGTGGGGATTAAACATTTCCGGATTGGACCGAGACTTGCCAAGCGGCCTTGGTTTACTACCGGTAGACCGCCTGTCAAGTTTCGTACCATTTGGACTTCGTTTGATACTACAACGGTTAACCGAGGGACCGAAAAGGCCTCATGTGTGTTGCAGCCCAACACCCCTCCAATTTGGCCCAAAACCCACCTAAGCCTTCTCCATCATCTAGAGCATTCGATCACGATCGCGTGGCCGAAAAACGCACCTCATTTGGACTCTCCTAGCTCCCTCTACCTATAAATATAGCCTCCTCCCCAAAAATTCCGGATCAAACCCTACCCTAACCTCCCCTCGCGCCGCCGGACGTTTCCCTCCACCGACGGACGTGTCCGCCGCCGTGTCCGCCGCCACGTGGCAGCCTCCCATACGCCGCCTCCCTCTCTCTCCACCGGCGCCGCCGAAGCCCGCCGCGGCCCGCGGAGGGCCCACCCGAGCCGCCTACCGGGCCGCGCGCCCCGCGCCCCTCCTCTACAGATCCGCCGGCGCCGCCCAGCCGTCCGCCGCCGCCGTCCCGATCCGCCGACGCCGCCTAGCCATCCGCCACCGCCGTCCCGGTCCGCCACGCCACCTCGTCGTCGGGGTCGCCGCCCCGAGCCGCCGTCGACGCCCCCAAGCCCCGGCTCCGGTCTCCTCTCCACTCCGGCCACCGCGGCCATCGACGCCGACGAGCTTCCCCGGCGAGCAGTGCCGCCGCCTCGGATTGCGTGCCCCCGATCCAGATCTGGAATATTAGGGTTGACCCTGTTTTCCCTAAGTCCCTAATCCATGTGCCCATCTTCATCATGTTATATCTCCGCATCCGTAACTCCGTTTTGGGCATCTAGCATATCAAAATGTTCATCTCAGAGAGTACATCATTTCATTCCATTGCATCATTTTCATTTGAGTTCATCTTGATGCCCGAAATGCTGTTAGAAGAGGGCTACTTGAGTTAATTGTCAGATCTGCTGCTCCATTTAGCTTTTTGTCATTTTTGCCATGATTGTTGTGTGCATGATATGCCCTGATGCTCTACATATGTTTTGTTGAGGGTTTTGTCATCTTTCCAGAGGTGCAACCCATGTATTTTTGTGATGTGTGTGGTGACTAGCACAAGCTTGCAAAGTGAGGCACTTGGTAATTCTGTTTTCATGGACTTAGCATTTCCACTAAGTCCTTGAGTTGTTTATCTCATATGGTCATGTGTTCATGTTGTTTCCTAGTGATCCGTGCCTCTTTTGAGGATGATCAGTAAGGATGTTTTGTTAATATTATAGTGCTCTATCCATCCATGTCTTTTTTTGCAATTATGGAGCATCCTAGCTTGAGTCAGTCGAGCTCTACTTTTGCTACATTCTGAATCTGGGCAGATTGTCAACTTGTTTGCAATTTTGCCGATGATGTTGTAGTTGACCCGTGCATGCTATGCTATTGTTCTTGCCATGTCTAGCTTGAATTTTGTGTGTTCTTGATGGATGTATGCTTAGCTTATCATGACTTGCTCCGTATTGAGTGCATCGAGCTCGTAAACATGCCTACTTGAGATATGTTTCAGCATGTGCCAGTTTTCACTAAGTCTGCAAACTGATTATGTTTTTGCTATGTTCACATGCTTGCAATTGTATTTTCTGATCCCTTTTGGCTCAAGGTCACGAAGGGACTTTTGTTAATCTCTTTGAGTAGCTCCATGCCATGCTTTACTTTGCGATGTTCAGGTCCTGTAGCATGTAGTTTTGTTGCTCCGAAGAGGGCTATCTGATCTGAAATTCCAGACAAGTGTTAATTTCACCAAGTCTGAGATCTGTTTGCCATATGCATTTTTGCCATGCTTGTTTGAACCTGTTAATGGATGAATTGGTTGTAGCTTAGTGCTAGACTTTTGTTAAGCATCTTGAATGCATCCCTGCCATGTATTTTGTTGTTATGTTTGAGTGCCGTAGCATGTTCATCTCATTGCATTTAGATGGCTACTTGCTGTAAATCGCAGACCGGTGTCATATTTGAATCGCTTGCCATTTCCAAACCGTAACTACGATTCCGGCGTTCTTTATATCGTTTTCAAACGATTTCATCTCATATTTCCAGTGGCACACTTGGATTTCCAAGTTGAGGCCAAGTTCTTGCATTTCCTGTCATATCTTGCATATGCATCCCGCATCGCATCCCGCATAGCATACCATCATTGCATCATATCGTTTGAGTCTTGCACGTGGTTGATTGTGTCCTTGTTGCTTGTTTGTCTTGCTTGGGTAGAGCCGGGAGACGAGTTTGCTAACGAGGAGCCTGTTGAGTTTGCTTTCGAGGATCCAGTCAACTCTGATAACTGTGCAGGCAAGTTGATCATACCCTTGAAATCACTACAATCTTTGCTATGCTAGTTTGCTCGCTCTTTTGCTATGCCAATGCTACGATGCCTACCACTTGCTTTCAAGCCTCCCAAATTGCCATGTCAAACCTATAACCCACCATGTCCTAGCAAACCATTGATTGGCTATGTTACCGCTTTGCTCAGCCCCTCTTATAGCGTTGCTAGTTGCAGGTGAAAATTGGAGGCCGTTCCTTGTTGGAACATTTATTTACTTGTTGGGATATCATTATATTATCTTGTTATCTTAACGCATCTATACACTTGGTAAAGGGTGGAAGGCTCGGCCTCTCGCCTAGTGTTTTGTTCCACTCTTGCCGCCCTAGTTTCCGTCATATCGGTGTTATGTTCCCGGATTTTGCGTTCCTTACGCGGTTGGGTTATAATGGGAACCCCTTGATAGTTCACCTTGATTAAAGCTTTTCCAGCAATGCCCAACCTTGGTTTTACCATTTGCCACCTAGCCTCTTTTTCCCTTGGGTTTCCAGAGCCCGAGGGTCATCTTATTTTTAACCCCCCCCCCTCGGGCCAGTGCTCCTCTGAGTGTTGGTCCGACCGAGTAGACTGCGGGGCCGCCTCGGGGCAACTTGAGGGTTGGTTTTACCTGTAGGATGTCTCATCTGAGTGTGCCCTGAGAAAGAGATATGTGCAGCTCCTATCGAGATTTGTCAGCACATTCGGGCGGTGTTGCTGGTCTTGTTTTAACCTGTCGAAGTGTCTTGAGTAACCGAGATACCGAGTCTGATTGGAACGTCTTGGGAGGAGGTCTATTCCTTCGTTGACCGTGAGAGCTTGTTATGGGCTAAGTTGGGACTCCCCTGCAGGGATTTGAACTTTCGAAAGCCGTGCCCGCGGTTATGGGCAGATGGGAATTTGTTAATGTCCGGTTGTAGATAACTTGAACCTTAACTTAATTAAAATGAATCAACTGAGTGTGTTACCGTGATGGCCTCTTCTCGGCGGAGTCCGGGAAGTGGACACGGTGTTGGAGTAATGCTTGCGCAGGTTGTTCTCTAGTTTCTCGCTCGCTCTTTGCCTCCTCTTCTCGCTCTCTTTTGCGAATAAGTTAGCCACCATATTTGCTAGTCGCTTGCTGCAGCTCCACATATATTAGCCTTGTCATACCTATAAGCTTAAATAGTCTTGATCGCGAGGGTGCGAGATTGCTGAGTCCCTGTGGCTCACAGATTACTATTACACCAGATGCAGGGCCTGATGATTCCGTTCCAGGTGACGCGCTCGAGCTCAAGTGGGAGTTCGACGAAGACTCTCAATGTTACTATGTTTCCTTTCCTGATGATCAGTAGTGGTGCCCAGTTGGGGGTGATCGGGACCGTGTCGCATGTTGGCTTATCTTTTATTTTGGCGCCGTAGTCGGGCCATGAGTGTTTGGATGACATAATGTTAATTATGTACTTGATTGACGTGGAGATTGTAAGCCAAATATGTTATCTCCCCTTTATTATTCATATTACATGGGATGTTGTGAAGATTGCCTAACTTGCGACATATGCCTTCAATGCGATTATGCCTCTAAGTCGTGCCTCGACACGTGGGAGATATAGTCGCATCGAGGGTGTTACAAGTTGGTAATCAGAGCCTTCCCCGACCTTAGGAGCCCCATTGCTTGATAGTTTTTAGCGGCCGAGTTGTGTCTAGAAAAATGTTTTGAGTCATTTAGGAATTATATATCGGAGAGTTTAGGAATTCTTTTTACTTCCCAGTCTCCTCATCGCTCTGGTAAGGCATCCTGACGTAGAGTTTTGACTCTTCTCTTCTCAAACTTCACTAAAAAAAATTTAGGATCACGCGGGTATCTTGGAATCATTCCGATGGTTTTATGATGAGAACATTGTCTTGGTGCCTCCTGTCAGGGGTTTTGTGGAAGTGTCTCGGGGAGTTGAGCTCTGAGGTGTTGTCGTCATAATTTTATCATTGCAGTTCTGGAATACCTGAGTTTAGTACGCCGACATCGAAAATCTCTTTTATGCAGTTCATGTAGGGTTTCGTAGTAATTTCAAAAAAATTCCTACGCTCACGCAAGATCATGGTGATGCATACCAACGAGAGGGGGAGAGTGTGATCTACGTACCCTTGTAGATCGACAACGGAAGCGTTTGGTTGATGTAGTCGTACGTCTCCACGGCCCGACCGATCAAGCACCGAAACTACGACACCTCTGAGTTCTAGCACACGTTCAACTCGATGACGATCCCCGGACTCCGATCCAGAAAAGTGTCGGGGAAGAGTTCCGTCAGCACGACGGCGTGGTGATGATCTTGATGTACTACTGTCGCAGGGCTTCGCCTAAGCACCGCTACAATATTATCGAGGACTATGGTGGAAGGGGGCACCGCACACGGCTAAGAATATGATCATGTGGATCAACTTGTGTCTCTAGGGGTGCCCCTGCCTCCGTATATAAAGTTTCAAGGGAGGGGGGCCGGCCGGCCAAGGTGTGGCGCGCCAGGAGGAGTCCTACTCTTTCTGGGAGTAGGACTCCCCCCCTTTCCTAGGTGGAATAGGATTCGTGGAGGGGGGAAAAGAGGAGAGAGAGGAGGAAGGGGGGCCGGTCCCCTCTCCTTGTCCAATTCGGACCAAGGGGGGGAGGGGCGCGCGGCCCATCTCTGGCCACATCTCCTCTCTTCCACTAAGGCCCACTAAGGCCCATATACCTCCCGGGGGGTTCCGGTAACCTCCCGGTACTCCGGTAAAATCCTGATTTCACCCGGAACACTTCCGATATCCAAACATAGGCTTCCAATATATTAATCTTTATGTATGGACCATTTCGAGACTCCTCGTCATGTCCGTGATCACATCCGAGACTCTGAACAACCTTCGGTACATCAAAATGCATAAACTCATAATATAACTGTCATCGTAGCCTTAAGCGTGCGGACCCTACGGGTTCGAGAATAATGTAGACATGACCGAGACACGTCTCCGGTCAATAACCAATAGCGGAACCAAGATGCTCATATTGTCTCCTACATATTCTACGAAGATCTTTTATCGGTTAGACCACATAACAACATACGTTGTTCCCTTTGTCATCGGTATGTTACTTGTCCGAGATTCGATCATCGGTATCCTATACCTAGTTCAATCTCGTTACCGGCAAGTCACTTTACTCGTTCTATAATACATCATCCCGCAACTAATTCATTAGTTGCAATGCTTGCAAGGCTTAAGTGATGTGCATTACCGAGAGGGCCCAGAGATACCACTCCGACAATCGGAGTGACAAATCCTAATCTCGAAATACGCCAACCCAACATGTACCTTTGGAGACACCTGTAGAGCTCCTTTATAATCACCCGGTTACGTTGTGACGTTTGGTAGCACACAAAGTGTTCCTTCGGCAAACGGGAGTTGCATAATCTCATAGTCATAGGAACATGTATAAGTCATGAAGAAAGCAATAGCAACATACTAAACGATCGGGTGCTAAGCTAATGGAATGGGTCATGTCAATCAGATCATTCAACTAATGATGTGATCCCGTTAATCAAATAACAACTCTTTGTCCATGGTTAGGAAACATAACCATCTTTGATTAACGAGCTAGTCAAGTAGAGGCATACTAGTGACACTCTGTTCGTCTATGTATTCACACATGTATTATGTTTCCGGTTGATACAATTCTAGCATGAATAATAAACTTTTATCATGATATAAGGAAATAAATAATAACTTTATTATTGCCTCTAAGGCATATTTCCTTCAGTCTCCCACTTGCACTAGAGTCAATAATCTAGATTACACAGTAATGATTCTAACACCCATGGAGCCTTGGTGCTGATCATTTTTGATCGTGGAAGAGGCTTAGTCAACGGGTCTGCAACATTCAGATCCGTATGTATCTTGCAAATCTCTATGTCTCCCACCTGGACTAAATCCCGGATGAAATTGAAGCATCTCTTGATGTGCTTGGTTCTCTTGTGAAATCTGGATTCCTTCGCCAAGGCAATTGCACCAGTATTGTCACAAAAGATTTTCATTGGACCCGATGCACTAGGTAGGACACCCAGATCGGATATGAACTCCTTCATCAAGATTCCTTCATTTGCTGCTTCCGAAGCAGCTATGTATTCCGCTTCACACGTAGATCCCGCCAGGACGCTTTGTTTAGAACTGCACCAACTGACAGCTCCACCGTTTAATGTAAATATGTATCTGGTTTGCGATTTAGAATCGTTTGGATCAGTGCAAAGCTTGCATCAACGTAACCGTTTACGATGAGCTCTTTGTCACCTCCATATACGAGAAACATATCCTTAGTCCTTTTCAGGTACTTCAGGATGTTCTTGACCGCTGTCCAGTGATCCACTCCTGGATTACTTTGGTACCTCCCTGCTAGACTTATAGCAAGGCACACATCAGGTCTGGTACACAGCATTGCATACATGATAGAGCCTATGGCTGAAGCATAGGGAACATCTTTCATCTTCTCTCTATCTTCTGCAGTGGTCGGGCATTGAGTCCGACTCAACTTCACACCTTGTAACACAGGCAAGAACCCTTTCTTTGCTTGATCCATTTTGAACTTCTTCAAAATCTTGTCAAGGTATGTGCTTTGTGAAAGTCCAATTAAACGTCTTGATCTATATCTATAGATCTTTATGCCTAATATGTAAGCAGCTTCACCGAGGTATTTCATTGAAAAACTCTTATTCAAGTATCCATTTATGCTATCCAGAAATTCTATATCATTTCCAATCAGTAATATGTCATCCACATATAATATCAGAAATGCTACAGAGCTCCCACTCACTTTCTTGTAGATACAGGCTTCTCCAAAAGTCTGTATAAAACCAAATGCTTTGATCACACTATCAAAGCATTTATTCCAACTCCGAGAGGCTTCTACCAGTCCATAAATGGATCGCTGGAGCTTGCACACTTTGTTAGCTCCCTTTGGATCGACAAAACCTTCCGGTTGCATCATATACAACTCTTCTTCCAGAAATCCATTCAGGAATGCAGTTTTGACATCCATCTGCCAAATTTCATAATCATAAAATGCGGCAATTGCTAACATGATTCGGACAGACTTAAGCATCGCTACGGGTGAGAAGGTCTCATCGTAGTCAATCCCTTGAACTTGCCAAAACCCTTTTGCGACAAGTCGAGCTTTGTAGACAGTAATATTACCGTCGGCGTCAGTCTTCTTCTTGAAGATCCATTTATTCTCAATTGCTTGCCGATCATTGGGCAAGTCAACCAAAGTCCATACTTTGTTCTCATACATGGATCCCATCTCAGATTTCATGGCTTCAAGCCATTTTGCAGAATCTGGGCTCACCATCGCTTCTTCATAGTTCGTAGGTTCATCATGATCTAGTAGCATGACTTCTAGAACAGGATTACCGTACCACTCTGGTGCGGATCTCCCTCTGGTTGTTCTACGAGGTTCAGTATTATCTTGTTCTGAAGTTTCATGATCATTATCATTAGCTTCCTCACTAATTGGTGTAGGTGTCAAAGAAACAGTTTTCTGTGATGCACTACTTTCCAATAAGGGAGCAGGTACAGTTACCTCGTCAAGTTCTACTTTCCTCCCACTCACTTCTTTCGAGAGAAACTCCTTCTCCAGAAAGTTTCCGAACTTAGCAACAAAAGTCTTGCCTTCGGATCTGTGATAGAAGGTGTATCCAATAGTCTCCTTTGGATATCCTATGAAGACACATTTCTCCGATTTGGGTTCGAGCTTATCAGGTTGAAGCTTTTTCACATAAGCATCACAGCCCCAAACTTTTAGAAACGACAACTTTGGTTTCTTGCCAAACCATAGTTCATAAGGCGTCGTCTCAACGGATTTTGATGGTGCCCTATTTAACGTGAATGCGGCCGTCTCCAAAGCATAACCCCAAAACGATAGCGGTAAATCAGTAAGAGACATCATAGATCGCACCATATCTAGTAAAGTACGATTACGACGTTCGGACACACCATTACGTTGTGGTGTTCCGGGTGGCGTGAGTTGCGAAACTATTCCGCATTGTTTCGAATGTACACCAAACTCGTAACTCAAATATTCTCCTCCACGATCAGATCGTAGAAACTTTATTTTCTTGTTATGATGATTTTCAACATCACTCTGAAATTCTTTGAACTTTTCAAACGTTTCAGACTTATGTTTCATTAAGTAGATATACCCGTATCTGCTTAAGTCATCTGTGAAGGTGAGAAAATAACGATATCCGCCACGAGCTTCAATATTCATCGGACCACATACATCTGTATGTATGATTTCCAACAAATCTGCTGCTCTCTCCATAGTACCGAAGAACGACGTTTTAGTCATCTTGCCCATGAGGCACAGTTCGCAAGTACCAAGTGATTCATAATCAAGTGGTTCCAAAAGTCCATCAGTATGGAGTTTATTCATGCTCTTTACACCGATATGACCTAAACGGCAGTGCCACAAATAAGTTGCACTATCATTATCAACTCTGCATCTTTTGGCTTCAACATTATGAATATGTGTGTTACTACTATCGAGATTCAATAAGAATAGACCACTCTTCAAGGGTGCATGACCATAAAAGATATTATTCATATAAATAGAACAACCATTATTCTCCGATTTAAATGAATAACCGTCTCGCATCAAACAAGATCCAGATATAATGTTCATGCTTAACGCTGGCACCAAATAATAATTATTTAGGTCTAATATTAATCCCGAAGGTAGATGTAGAGGTAGCGTGCCGACTGCGATCACATCGACTTTGGAACCGTTTCCCACGCGCATCGTCACCTCGTCCTTTGCCAATCTTCGCTTAATCCGTAGTCCCTGTTTCGAGTTGCAAATATTAGCAACAAAACCAGTATCAAATACCCAGGTGCTACTGCGAGCATTAGTAAGGTACACATCAATAACATGTATATCACATATACCTTTGTTCACCTTGCCATCCTTCTTATCCGCCAAATACTTGGGGCAGTTCCGCTTCTAGTGACCAGTCTGCTTGTAGTAGAAGCACTCAGTTTCAGGCTTAGGTCCAGACTTGGGTTTCTTCTCTTGAGCAGCAACTTGCTTGCTGTTCTTCTTGAAGTTCCCCTTCTTCTTCCCTTTGCCCTTTTTCTTGAAACTAGTGGTCTTGTTGACCATCAACACTTGATGCTCCTTTTTGATTTCTACCTCCGCAGCTTTCAGCATTGCGAAGAGCTCGGGAATAGTCTTATTCATCCCTTGCATATTGTAGTTCATCACGAAGCTCTTGTAGCTTGGTGGCAGTGATTGGAGAATTATGTCAATGACGCAATCATCTGGAAGATTAACTCCCATTTGAATCAAGTGATTATTATACCTAGACATTTTGAGTATATGCTCACTGACAGAACTGTTCTCCTCCATCTTGCAGCTATAGAACTTATTGGAGACTGCATATCTCTCAATCCGGGCATTTGCTTGAAATATTAACTTCAACTCCTGGAACATCTCATATGCTCCATGACGTTCAAAACGTCGTTGAAGTTCCGGTTCTAAGCCGTAAAGCATGGCACACTGAACTATCGAGTAGTCATCAGCTTTGCTCTGCCAGACATTCACAACATCTGGTGTTGCTCCAGCAGCAGGCCTGGCACCCAGCGGTGCTTCCAGGACGTAATTCTTCTATGCAGCAATGAGGATAATCCTCAAGTTACGGACCCAGTCCATGTAATTGCTACCATCATCTTTCAACTTTGCTTTCTCAAGGAACGCATTAAAATTCAACGGAACAACAGCACGGGCCATTTATCTACAATCATACATAAACAAGCAAGATACTATCAGGTACTAAGTTCATGATAAATTTAGGTTCAGTTAATCATATTACTTAAAGAACTCCCACTTAGATAGACATCCCTCTAATCCTCTAAGTGATTACGTGATCCAAATCAACTAAACCATGTCCGATCATCACGTGAGATGGAGTAGTTTCATTGGTGAACATCACTATGTTGATAGTATCTACTATATGATTCACGCTCGACCTTTCGGTCTCCGTGTTCCGAGGCCATATCTGTATATGCTTGGCTCGTCAAGTATAACCTGAGTATTCCGCGTGTGCAACTGTTTTGCACCCGTTGTATTTGAACGTAGAGCCTATCACACCCGATCATCACGTGGTGTCTCAGCATGAAGAACTTTCGCAACAGCGCATACTTAGGGAGAACACTCCTTGATAATTTAGTGAGAGATCATCTTATAATGCTACCGTCAATCAAAGCAAGATAAGATGCATAAAAGATAAACACCACATGCAATCAATATAAGTGATATAATATGGCCATCATCATCTTGTGCTTGTGATCTCCATCTCCAAAGCACCGTCATGATCACCATCGTCACCGGCGCGACACCTTGATCTCCATTGTAGCATCGTTGTCGTCTCGCCAATCTTTAAGCTTCCATGACTATCGCTACCGCTTAGTGATAAAGTAAAGCATTACAGCGTGATTGCATTGCATACAATAAAGCGACAACCATATGGCTCCTGCCAGTTGCCGATAACTCGGTTACAAAACATGATCATCTCATACAATAAAATTTAGAATCATGTCTTGACCATATCACATCACAACATGCCCTGCAAAAACAAGTTAGACGTCCTCTACTTTGTTGTTGCATGTTTTACGTGGCTGCTACGGGCTTAAGCAAGAACCAATCTTACCTACGCATCAAAACCACAATGATAGTTTGTCAAGTTGGTGCTGTTTTAACCTTCGCAAGGACCGGGCGTAGCCACACTCGGTTCAACTAAAGTTGGAGAAACTCTCACCCGCAAGCCACCTATGTGCAAAGCACGTCGGGAGAACCAGTCTCGCGTAAGAGTACGCGTAATGTCGGTCCGGGCCGCTTCGTCCAACAATACCGCCGAACCAAAGTATGACATGCTGGTAAGCAGTATGACTTATATCGCCCACAACTCACTTGTGTTCTACTCGTGCATATAACATCAACATATAAAACCTAGGCTCGGATGCCACTGAAGGGTTTCGTAGTAATTTCAAAAAAATTCCTACGCTCATGCAAGATCATGGTGATGCATAGCAACGAGAGGGGGAGAGTGTGATCTACGTACCCTTGTAGATCGACAATGGAAGCGTTTGGTTGATGTAGTCGTACGTCTCCACGGCCCGACCAATCAAGCACCGAAACTACCGCACCTCCGTGTTCTAGCACACGTTCAGCTCGATGACGATCCCCGGACTCCGATCCAGAAAAGTGTCAGGGAAGATTTCCGTCAGCACGACGGCGTGGTGACGATCTTGATGTACTATTGTCGCAGGGCTTCGCCTAAGCACCGCTACAATATTATCGAGGACTATGGTGGAAGGGGGCACCGCACACGGCTAAGAATATGATCACGTGGATCAACTTGTGTCTCTAGGGGTGCCCCTGCCTCCGTATATAAAGGTTCAAGGGAGGGGGCCGGCCGGCCAAGGTGTGGCGCACCAGGAGGAGTCCTACTCCTTCTGGGAGTAGGACTCCCCCCCTTTCCTAGTTGGAATAGGATTCGTGGAGGGGGAAAAAGAGGAGAGAGAGGAGGAAGGGGGGCCGGCCCCCTCTCCTTGTCCAATTCGGACCAAGGGGGGGAGGGGCGCGCGGCCCATCTCTGGCCACCTCTCCTCTCTTCCACTAAGGCCCACTAAGGCCCATATACCTCCCGGGGGGTTCCGGTAACCTCCCGGTACTCCGGTAAAATCCCGATTTCACCCGGAACACTTCCGATATCCAAACATAGGCTTCCAATATATCAATCTTTATGTCTCGACCATTTCGAGACTCCTCGTCATGTCCGTGATCACATCCGGGACTCCGAACAACCTTCGGTACATCAAAATGCATAAACTCATAATATAACTGTCATCGTAACCTTAAGCGTGCGGACCCTACGGGTTCGAGAATAATGTAGACATGACCGAGACACGTCTCCGGTCAATAACCAATAGCGGAACCTAGATGCTCATATTGGCTCCTACATATTCTACGAAGATCTTTTATCGGTCAGACCACATAACAACATACGTTGTTCCCTTTGTCATCGGGATGTTACTTGCCCGAGATTCGATCGTCGGTATCCTATACCTAGTTCAATCTCGTTACCGGCAAGTCTCTTTACTCGTTCTGTAATACATCATCCCGCAACTAATTCATTAGTTGCAATGCTTGCAAGGCTTAAGTGATGTGCATTACTGAGAGGGCCCAGAGATACCTCTCCGACAATCGGAGTGACAAATCCTAATCTCGAAATACGCCAACCCAACATGTACCTTTGGAGACACCTGTAGAGCTCCTTTATAACCACCCAGTTACGTTGTGACGTTTGGTAGCACACAAAGTGTTCCTTCGGCAAACGGGAGTTGCATAATCTCATAGTCATAGGAACATGTATAAGTCATGAACAAAGCAATAGCAACATACTAAACGATCGGGTGCTAAGCTAATGGAATGGGTCATGTCAATCAGATCATTCAACTAATGATGTGATCCCGTTAATCAAATAACAACTCTTTGTCCATGGTTAGGAAACATAACCATCTTTGATTAACGAGCTAGTCAAGTAGAGGCATACTAGTGACACTCTGTTCGTCTATGTATTCACACATGTATTATGTTTCCGGTTGATACAATTCTAGCATGAATAATAAACTTTTATCATGATATAAGGAAATAAATAATAACTTTATTATTGCCTCTAGGGCATATTTCCTTCAGTTCGTTGGTGAGATAACCTCGACGCCACCCAGTACTGGGGCGGGAGTTCGGTAGTATCACCATAACTTGTATAACGGATGCTTTTCGAAGGTTGAGGTAGATGGTTTCCGAAGGTTTCTTGGTTATGTGTTGAAGGATGGATACAGCTGGATATAGGATTTGCTAGATTTGGGTGAGATATTATGCTTCCCCTGTATCCCCAACACCTGATTGCATAACCGGAAAGGTTCGGGAGTTTCATAGGTGGGAATTCAAGTAGCCCTATATCCCAAATGGTGTTCTCATATTCCTATGTGAATACCAATCCTTCTTAATAATCGAGTTTGGCATGCCAATCCTTTTTCAACCGGTGTGCTTCTCTTCTAGTGGATCCGTTCATTTTCAACATCCGCAAGATTCAATCTCAGTTTTCTCAACGGTGTTCATTTCTTCCGTCTCCAAGTTGCCTTTGTTTTTTCCCCCCCCCCCCCCCTTTTTTTTTTTTAGGGCTCAGATTTCTTAATCAAGTATCTTTTTATTCGTGTGAAGTCTCTCCATTCCTTTCGCCAATGTTCTTATCCGGCGATTCTCAAGAAGATACTAACGGAGCTTCAAATTATCATTATTCGTTCATTTCTTCACAAGTGGAACCAATTCAAGTTTTCTGTGTTGATCATATCTTTCTCCCCGTTTCAAATACCCTATCATGCCGGTGCTGCTCATATTCATTCACTTCTCGCTATTCTATTGTTCCGGAGTGCTCAAGATATCTCAAAGATTCGTGTTTCCACTCTGCATTCGTTCAAGCTCTTTCGAGATTGCTATCTCATTCATGCCATTTAATTCAACTGGTGCAATATCTCTTTTCAAGTAATCATTTAAACGGTGTTTCTTTTGAGTGGGCCCTAACCCACAGGTCTTTTCCCAGGATCTTACCTGACTCTTCTTATTTTTCCGGAGCTTCTCAATTTTTTTCTAAAGTTTGACGTAAGAATGATTTATCATCAGTCAAATGTTTTCTCCAAGATCTGTCAAATTCTTGTCATCGTTGGCTCAACCTTTCCATTCTTCATTCCGGAGTGTCTAAATAATTCTTGGTGGTGTTTCTCGTCGTAATTCTCAGATTTTGATGACCGAAGAAGAGTTTTTCCTCCATATCTTATCCGCTCTCTCAGAGATTCATGGTTCTAGTTCGAGGCCATCCTCTCATAATTGTTTGATTGTGAGAATTCTTTTTTATCCATCCGGAGCAATTCAGGAGCCTTTTCAGTTTGTTCATCCGGAGCCCATCATCTAAGATTTATTCATTCTCAGCTTTCAGCTATCATTCTCCAAAATTTACCGGTGCTTCGTCAAGTAATTTTTAATCGGCTCGTGATCTCTTCGTTCTAATGTATCTAAATCCTCTCAAGCATCTTCGTGTATTTGCTAATTCTTCCCGGTGTTTCGTTGAAGACCTTCTCAAGTTTGCGCTATATCTCTCTTAATCTTTCTACGAGGATAAGTAGTATGCCAAATCCATTGCTTGTCAGCAATTAAATTGTTGAAGGATACGCATAACATAATTCTTATTCTTGTTCCATCCAAGTGATTAATTCTTTTTTTTACGGAGTGGTTCTTCATATCATATTCTCAGTTCGAGATGCCTTGTCTTTTCTTTCCCGGAGTTCCAAGCTCTAATTATCACGGATATCCATCTAAATCATTGCAAGGGTTCACCTTGTGTTTTCAATTTCTCTTTCTTTTTATTCTTTTATTACCGGAGTTCTTCATGAAGGTTCTAAATGATGGATTCATCAAGGATTTAATTCCTTCTCGAAGTTTTCATCGACATTCTTTTCTAAGGAGCTCAAGCTTTCTTCATCTTGATATCCGGAGTGCTGTTCGAATTTGTTCTTCCATGTTTCTTTTCCTAACGGAATGTTTTCAACTTCGTTCATCCCCGTCTATTCTATTATCGGAAATGGCTTAACCTTTCAAGGTTCTTTGGTTTCACTCATTTGTCAAAGAAGCAATTTAGTTTTACCTCTCCTCTTTCTCTTTTGTTGTTCCTCCGGTGCCATTCTAGATCTCGGGCCGAGATCCTTTCGTAGTGGTGGAGTGTTGTAACACCCCGGATGTAACTTTCCCAATTTGTACTCCAACTCTTTCCGTTTCCGGTGTTAAGTTATTTTATTTTCTTGGATTCGGGTCTTTGTCTCCGTGTGTTGTTATCGTTGTCATGCATCTCATATCATGTCATCATGTGCATTGCATTTGCATACGTGTTCATCTCATGCATTCGAGCATTTTCCCCGTTGTCCGTTTTGCATTCCGGCGCTTCGTTCTCCTCCGGTAGTCATTTCTAGCTTTCTTTCGTGTGTGGGGATTAAACATTTCCGGATTGGACCGAGACTTGCCAAGCGGCCTTGGTTTACTACCGGTAGACCGCCTGTCAAGTTTCGTACCATTTGGACTTCGTTTGATACTACAACGGTTAACCGAGGGACCGAAAAGGCCTCATGTGTGTTGCAGCCCAACACCCCTCCAATTTGGCCCAAAACCCACCTAAGCCTTCTCCATCATCTAGAACGTTCGATCACGATCGCGTGGCCGAAAACCGCATCTCATTTGGACTCTCCTAGCTCCCTCTACCTATAAATATAGCCTCCTTCCCGAAAATTCCGGATCAAACCCTAGCCTAACCTCCCCTCGCGCCGCCGGACGTTTCCCTCCACCGATGGACGTGTCCGCCGCCGTGTCCGCCGCCACGTGGCAGCCTCCCATACGCCGCCTCCCTCTCTCTCCACCGGCGCCGTCGAAGCCCGCCGCGGCCCGCGGAGGGCCCACCCGAGCCGCCTACCTGGCCGCGCGCCCCCCGCCCCACCTCCGCAGATCCGCCGGCGCCGCCCAGCCGTCCGCCGCCGCCATCCCGATCCGCCGGCGCCGCCGTCCCGGTCCGCCACGCCGCCTCGTCGTCGGGGTCGCCGCCCCGAGCCGCCGCCTCGCGCGCCGCCCTAGGAGGTCGCCGGTGACGCCCCCAAGCCCCGGCTCCGGTCTCCTCTCCACTCCGGCCACCGCGGCCATCGACGCCGACGAGCTTCCCCGGCGAGCAGTGCCACCGCCTCGGATTGCGTGCCCCCGATCCAGATCTGGAATATTAGGGTTGACCCCGTTTTTTTCCCTAAGTCCCTAATCCATGTGCCCATCTTCATCATGTTATATCTCCGCATCTGTAACTCCGTTTTGGGCATCTAGCATATCAAAATGTTCATCTCAGAGAGTACATCATTTCATTCCATTGCATCATTTTCATTTGAGTTCATCTTGATGCCCGAAATGCTGTTAGAAGAGGGCTACTTGAGTTAATTGTCAGATCTGCTGCTCCATTTAGCTTTTTGTCATTTTTGCCATGATTATTGTGTGCATGATATGCCCTGATGCTATACATATGTTTTGTTGAGGGTTTTGTCATCTTTCCAGAGGTGCAACCCATGTATTTTTGTGATGTGTGTGGTGACTAGCACAATCTTGCAAAGTGAGGCACTTGGTAATTCTGTTTTCAGGGACTTAGCATTTCCACTAAGTCCTTGAGCTGTTTATCTCATATGGTCATATGTTCATGTTGTTTCCTAGTGATCCGTGCCTCTTTTGAGGATGATCAGTAAGGATGTTTTGTTAATATTGCAGTGCTCTATCCATCCATGTCTTTGTTTGCAATTATGGAGCACCCTAGCTTGAGTCAATCGAGCTCTACTTTTGCTACGTTGTGAATCTGGGCAGATTGTCAACTTGTTTGCAATTTTGCCGATGATGTTGTAGTTGACCCGTGCATGCAATGCTATTGTTCTTGCCATGTCTAGCTTGAATTTTGTGTATTCTTGATGGATGTATGCTTAGCTTATGACGACTTGCTCCGTATTGAGTGCATCGAGCTCGTAAACATGCCTACTTGAGATATGTTTCAGCATGTGCTAGTTTTCACTAAGTCTGCAAACTGATTATGTTTTTGCTATGTTCACATGCTTGCAATTGTATTTTCTGATACCTTTTGGCTCAAGGCCACTAAGGGACTTTTGTTAATCTATTTGAGTAGCTCCATTCCATGCTTTACTTTGCCATGTTCAGGTCCTGTAGCATGTAGTTTTGTTGCTCCGAAGAGGGCTATCTGATCTGAAATTCCAGACAAGTGTTAATTTCACTAAGTCTGAGATCTGTTTGCCATATGCATTTTTGCCATGCTTGCTTGAACCTGTTAATGGATGAATTGGTCGGAGCTCAGTGCTAGACTTTTGTTAAGCATCTTGAATGCATCCCTACCATGTATTTTGTTGTTATGTTTGAGTGCTGTAGCATGTTCATCTCATTGCATTTAGATGGCTACTTGCTGTAAATCGCAAACCGGTGTCATATTTGAATCGCTTGCCATTTCCAAACCGTAACTCCGATTCCGGCGTTCTTTATATCGTTTTCAAGCGATTTCATCTCATCTTTCCAGTGGAACACTTAGATTTCCAAGTTGAGGCCAGGTTCTTGCATTTCCTGTCATATCTTGCATATGCATCCCGCATCGCATCCCGCATAGCATACCATCATTGCATCATATCGTTTGAGTCTTGCACATGGTTGATTGTGTCCTTGTTGCTTGTTTGTCTTGATTGGGTAGAGCCGGGAGACGAGTTTGCTAACGAGGAGCCTGTTGAGTTTGCTTTCGAGGATCCAGTCAACTCTGATAACTGTGCAGGCAAGTTGATCATACCCTCGAAATCACTACAATCTTTGCTATGCTAGTTTGCTCGCTCTTTTGCTATGCCAATGCTACGATGCCTACCACTTGCTTTCAAGCCTCCCAAATTGCCATGTCAAACCTATAACCCACCATGTCCTAGCAAACCATTGATTGGCTATGTTACCGCTTTGCTCAGCCCCTCTTATAGCATTGCTAGTTGCTAGTTGCAGGTGAAGATTGGAGGCCGTTCCTTGTTGGAACATTTATTTACTTGTTGGGATATCATTATATTATCTTGTTATCTTAACGCATCTATACACTTGGTAAAGGGTGGAAGGCTCGGCCTCTCGCCTAGTGTTTTGTTCCACTCTTGCCGCCCTAGTTTCCGTCATATCGGTGTTATGTTCCCGGATTTTGCGTTCCTTACGCGGTTGGGTTATAATGGGAACCCCTTGATAGTCACTTGATTAAAGCTTTTTCCAGCAATGCCCAACCTTGTTTTACATTTGCCACCTAGCCTCTTTTTCCCTGGGTTTCCAGAGCCCGAGGGTCATCTTATTTTAAACACCCCCCCGGGCCAGTGCTCCTCTGAGTGTTGGTCCGACCGAGTAGACTGCGGGGCCGCCTCGGGGCAACTTGAGGGTTGGTTTTACTGTAGGATGGTAGGATGTCTCATCTGAGTGTGCCCTGAGAAAGAGATATGTGCAGCTCCTATTGGGATTTGTCGGCACATTCAGGCGGTGTTGCTGGTCTTGTTTTAACCTGTCGAAGTGTCTTGAGTAACCGAGATACCGAGTCTGATCGGAACATCTTGGGAGGAGGTCTATTCCTTCGTAGACCATGAGAGCTTGTGATGGGCTAAGTTGGGACTCCCCTGCAGGGATTTGAACTTTCGAAAGCCGTGCCCACGGTTATGGGCAGATGGGAATTTGTTAATGTCTGGTTGTAGATAACTTGAACCTTAACTTAATTAAAATGAATCAACTGAGTGTGTTACCGTGATGGCCTCTTCTCGGCGGAGTCCGGGAAGTGGACACGGTGTTGGAGTAATGCTTGCGCAGGTTGTTCTCTAGTTTCTCGCTCGCGCTTTGCCTCCTCTTCTCGCTCTCTTTTGCGAATAAGTTAGCCACCATATTTGCTAGTCGCTTGCTGCAGCTCCACATATATTAGCCTTGTCATACCTATAAGCTAAAATAGTCTTGATCGCGAGGGTGCAAGATTGCTGAGTCCCTGTGGCTCATAGATTACTATTACACCAGATGCATGGCCTGATGATTCCGTTCCAGGTGACGTGCTTGAGCTCAAGTGGGAGTTCGATGAAGACTCTCAACGTTACTATGTTTCCTTTCCTGATGATCTGTAGTGGTGCCCAGTTGGGGGTGATCGGGACCGTGTCGCATGTTGGGTTATCTTTTATTTTGGCGCCGTAGTCGGGCCATGAGTGTTTGGATGATGTAATGTTAATTATGTACTTGATTGACGTGGCGAGTGTAAGCCAACTATGTTATCTCCCCTTTATTATTCATATTACATGGGATGTTGTGAAGATTGCCTAACTTGTGACATATGCCTTCAATGCGATTATGCCTCTAAGTCGTGCCTCGACACGTGGGAGATATAGTCGCATCGAGGGTGTTATAGGCAGCTCCTCCCGCGGTAATTTTTGCACAGTAAATCCTCAAATATTCCCGAAAAAATCATATTAAAATGGCATGGCATTCTGAGGACTTTTATTTTCGGGATATTTTTATATTGCACGGATAAGTCAGGAAACAGACAAAAAAATACAATTTTTACTTTATTTAATATAAATAACAGAAAGTAAAAGTGGGGTACAGAAGGTTGTGCTTCTAGTTTCATCCATCTCATGCTCACCAAAAAGAATCCACTAACAAGGTTGATCAAGTCTTGTTAACAAACTCATTCCGATAATCATGAAACTGGAGAAATTTCGAATAACACTAAGTTACCTCAACGGGGATATGCACATCCCCAATGATAAGAATATCATATTTCTTCTTGACAGTAGGAAGAGGAAATTCAAAACCTCCAAATATAATCGATGGAATTTTTCCAATAGAGTTGATACTATGAACTTGAGGTTGTTTCCTCGGAAAGTGTATCGTATGCTCATTACCATTAACATGAAAAGTGACATTGCCTTTGTTGCAATCAATAACAGCCCTTGCAGTATTAAGAAAAGGTCTTCCAAGAATAATAGACATACTATCATCCTGGGGAATATCAAGAATAACAAAGTCCGTTAAAATAGTAACATTTGCAACCACAACAGGCACATCCTCACAGATACCGACAGGTATAGCAATTGATTTATCAGCTATTTGTAACGACATTTCGGTAGGTGTCAGCTTATTCAAGTCAAGTCTACGATATAAAGAGAGAGGCATAACACTAACACCGGCTCCAAGATCACATAAAGCAGTTTTAATATAATTTCTTTTAATGGAGCAAGGTATAGTAGGTACTCCGGGGTCTCCAAGTTTCTTTGGTATTCCACCCTTAAAAGTATAATTAGCAAGCATGGTGGAAATTTCAGCTTCCGGTATCTTTCTTTTATTAGTAATGATATCCTTCATATATTTAGCATAAGGATTTGTTTTGACCACATCAGTTAATCTCATACACAAAAAGATAGGCCTAATCATTTCAGCAAAGCGCTCAAAATCCTCATCATCCTTTTTCTTGGATGGTTTCGGAGGAAAAGGCATGGGTTTCTGAACCCATGGTTCCCTTTCTTTACCATGTTTCCTAGCAACAAAGTCTCTTTTATCATTACGTTGATTATTTGATTGTGGGTTATCAAGATCAACAGCAGGTTCAATTTCTACATCATTGCCATTACTAGGTTGAGCATCATCATGAACATCATTATCAATATTTTCATTAGGTTCAGGTTCATTACCAGATTGTGTTTCAGCATCAGACATAGAAATATCATTTGGATTATCAGGTGGTTCATTAATAGGTTCACTAGAAGTTTGCACAGTTCTATCATTTTTCTTCTTCCTCTTTTTAGAAGAACTAGGAACATCAATATTATTTCTTTGAGAATCTTGCTCGATTCTCTTAGGGTGGCCTTCAGGATACAAAGGTTCCTGAGTCATTCTACCAGTTCTAGTAGCCACTCTAACAGCATAATCATTTTTCTTACTATTCATTTCATTAAGCACTTCTTTTTGAGCCTTCAGTACTTGTTCTACTTGAGTGGTTACCATAGAAGCATGTTTGCTAACAAGTTTAAGTTCACCTTTAATATTAGCCATATAATCACCCAAGCATCTAATCATATAGGCATTTTCTTTTAATTGTCTACCAAAATAAGCATTGAAGTCGTCTTGCTTAAACATAAAGTTATCAAACTCATCCAAGCACTGACTAGCAATTTTAGTAGGAGGGACTTCAGCTTTATCATATCTATAGAGAGAATTTACCTTTACTACCTATGTCGGGATATCGGGATCAGGAGGTTCTTCAATAAATAAAGAATTAAGTTCATATGTTTCTTCAGCAGGCGGTGAATTAAGACCATGTATTTCTTCAATAGGAGGTAAATTCTTAATGTCTTCAGCTTTAATACCTTTTTCTTTCATAGATTTCTTTGCCTCTTGCATATCTTCGGGACTGAGAAATAGAACACCTCTCTTCTTCGGAGTTGGTTTAGGAATAGGTTCAGTAATTGGAGCAGGAGTTGGCTCAGGAGCTGGCTCAGGAGGTGCCCAATTATTTTCATTTGTCAACATATTATTCAATAGGATTTCAGCTTCATCCGGTGTTCTTTCCCTGAAAAGAGAACCAGCACAACTATCCAGGTAATCTCTGGAAGCATCGGTTAGTCCATTATAAAATATATCAAGTATTTTAGGTTTCTTAAGAGGATGATCAGGCAAAGCATTAAGTAACTTGAGAAGCCTCCCCCAAGCTTGTGGGAGACTCTCTTCTTTAATTTGCACGAAGTTGTATATTTCCCTCAAAGCAGCTTGTTTCTTATGAGCAGGGAAATATTTAGCAGAGAAGTAATAAATCATATCCTGGGGACTACGCACACAACCAGGATCAAGAGAATTAAACCATATCTTAGCATCACCCTTTAATGAGAACGGAAATATTTTGAGTATATAAAAGTAACGCGATCTCTCATCATTAGTGAACAGGGCAGCTATATCATTTAACTTAGTAAGATGTGCCACAACAGTTTCAGATTCATAGCTATAAAACGGATCAGATTCAACCAAAGTAATTATATCAGGATTAACAGAGAATTCATAATCCTTATCAGGAACACATATAGGTGAAGTAGCAAAAGCAGGGTCGGGTTTCATTTTATCTCTAAGTGATTCTTTGTTCCATTTAATTAATAACCTCTTAAGCTCATATCTATCTTTGCAAGCTAAAATAGCAGCAGAAGATTCCATATCAAAAAGATAGCCCTTAGGAATAACAGGCATATTTTCATCATCACTATCATCATCGTATTCAGATTCAATATTTTTTTTCTCTAGCCCTAGCAATTTGTTCATCAAGAAATTCACCAAGGGGCACAGTAGTATCAGGCATAGAAGCAGTTTCATCATAAGTATCATGCATAGCAGAAGTGGCATCATCAATAACTTGCGACATATCAGAACGAATAGTAGAAGCCAGTGTAGGTGTCGCAAACTTACTCATAACAAAAGGTGAATCAAGTGCAGAGCTAGATGGCAGTTCCTTACCTCCCCTCATAGTTGAGGGATAGATCTTGGTTTTTGGATCTCTCAAGTTCTTCATAGTGTCCAGCAGATATAAATCCCAAGTGACTCAAAGAATAGAGCTATGCTCCCCAGCAACAGCGCCAGAAATTAGTCTTGATAACCCACAAGTATAGGGGGTCGCAACAGCTTTCGAGGGTAGAGTATTCAGCCCAAATTTATTGATTCGACACAAGGGGAGCCAAAGAATATTCTCAAGTATTAGTAGCTGAGTTGTCAATTCAACCACACCTGGAAACTTAGTATCTGCAGCAAAGTGTTTAGTAGCAAAGTAATATGATAGTGGTGGTAGCGGCAACAAAAGTAAAGACAGCAAAAGTAATATTTTTGGTATTTTGTAGTGATTGTAACAGTGGCAGCGGGAAAGTAAATAAGCGAGAACCAGTATATGGAAAACTCGTAGGCACCGGATCAGTGATGGATAATTATGCCGTATGCGGTTCATCATGTAATAGTCATAACATGGGGTGACACAGAACTAGCTCCAATTCATCAATGTAATGTAGGCATGTATTCCATATATATAGTCATACGTCCTTATGGAAAAGAACTTGCATGACATCTTTTGTCCTACCCACCCGTGGCAGCGGGGTCCTATTGGAAACTAAGGGATATTAAGGCCTCCTTTTAATAGAGAACTGGAACAAAGCATTAGCACATAGTGAATACATGAAGTCCTCAAACTATGGTCATCACCGGGAGTGGTCCCGATTATTGTCACTTCGGGGTTGCCGGATCATAACACATAGTAGGTGACTATAGACTTGAAAGATAGGATCAAGAGCTCACATATATTCATGAAAACATAATAGGTTCAGATCTGAAATCATGGCACTCGGGCCCTAGTGACAAGCATTAAGCATAGCAAAGTCATAGCAACATCAATCTGAGAACATAATGGATACTAGGGATCAAACCCTAACAAAACTAACTCGATTACATGATAAATCTCATCCAACCCATCACCGTCCAGCAAGCCTACGATGGAATTACTCACGCACGGCGGTGAGCATCATGAAATTGGTGATGGAGGATGGTTGATGATGACGACGGCGATGAATCCCCCTCTCCGGAGCCCCGAACGGACTCCAGATCAGCCCTCCCGAGAGGTTTTAGGGCTTGGTGGTGGCTCCATATCGTAAAACACGATGATTTCTTCTCTCTGATTTTTTTCTCTCCGAAAGCAAATGTATAGAGTTGAAGTTGGCGTCGGAGGGTTTCCAGGGGGCCCACGAGGTAGGGGGCGCGCCCTAGGGGGGCGCCCCCCACCCTCGTGAGAAGGGTGTGGGCCCCCTGGTCTTCATCTTTGGCGAGGATTTTTTTATTATTTTTTCTAAGATGTTCCGTGGAGTTTCAGGTCATTCTGACAATATTCGTTTTCTGCACATAAAACAACACCATGGCAATTCTGCTGAAAACAGCGTCAGTCCGGGTTAGTTCCATTCAAATCATACAAGTTAGAGTACAAAACAAGGTCAAAAGTGTTTGGAAAAGTAGATATGACGAAGACGTATCAGTGGCGAACTTGTCTCCTGCTAGTACTCAGTCTGTTCTAGTAGTAGTTGCATAACTGCCCGTTTACACTGAGATGTTGTCGGATAATGGTTCTCTATGGTTGGGTGTCTTTAATGAAATCGGCGGGAACCCCCTCTTTCGATATATAAAAAAATAGTGGCACTAGCGGTGCCAAAACATTGCCTCAAATTAATAGTGCCACTAGATTAAGGTGCAAAATAATAACATTACTGCTTTATCATGGCAGTGCCAAAACAGTAGCACAAGAGCAGGATCAACATGCAGGATCTTTGGCAAACGGTCAGACCAAAAAGGAACATACCTCGTGATGGGAACCATATCTGCAGTCAATGCCATCGTAGAAGGGATGACACCCGTCACCAACATGGGTGATTCAATTCATGGGACCTTTTGGTGCAGTTCACCTAAAATGAAGCAATGTCCCATGAGCTAGCAGCTTCTTCGTCTTCTTTTTTAAGAAAAGGGCTCCAGCCCCGGTTCCATTTCCATCAGAAAATGAAACCCACGGAGCTTCTTCTTCATTAGCTGCAATAAAATTGAGCAACATCAAGGTTGGTCGTGAAGCTCCTCGAGAGTAGGCGGACCAGGGCAGTTGCATCTCTAACGACAAGAAGCAACTTATCTTAATGGGGAATTTAGCAGGACATGAAAAAAGTGCCATTGATTCATATTACTGGAGGCATTACATTGAAAAAAACATTGGTTTAATGTGTCCTTACTTTTAACAGTGCGACTGATACATTTTACTAGTGGCATTACATAAGAGCGGCTCGGGGCAACAAACATCAGAAGAGGATATCTGGGTTGGTCCCATTTTTGTTCGGTATATAGCCACCTTATACTATGTGAGGCTAGCAAATCTAGTGTTGGACATACTCTGTTGACTTGTCCCCCAGTCCCCACTTTCTTTCCTTTTTCAACCAATAGATTGGGTTTATATTGAGTTTGTACTGCGTTCCCTTTATTTCCCTATTAGACCTAGAGACCAGTTGGATAGCCAATCTCTGCTACTTTTCGCCCCCATTATTTCCTCTTTCGACCAAGTCCTAGATTCAGGTAACAAATCTTCCCCCACCCCCACCCCCGTTCTTCCTTGTTTGAACTAAGTACTACTAGATTCGAGTGCATGAACTAGTTTTACCTCTTAACAGTAAAAAGTTAGGTGGTTTTCGAACAGCCGATCGATCCTATCTACACGGGGGGCTGAGAAATAGTAAAAGATACAAATGCAGCGACGTCAAGAGCTCGGGAAGTAGATCAAGGCCGGTTTCGAAGGAAGTTACACCTAAGGGTCGCCGGGACGTCGCTAGGTGGGCGGCGGGAGACCGAATCTGCCCACACTATGGCAGCTAGGAAGAAGGGGTGGGAGGCCCTCCCTCACCAGCGATGCTTGGGAGAGAATTGCAAGGCACACTGATCGGGATGCGTCGGTAGTGGGTAAGAGTTGTCACCGAGGACAACCGCGTGAACGTTGCACCTTCTCACCTTCCCTGGCGGAGAGGATCCGGATGGATCTGTGACTAGCAGTGAGTAGAGAGAGAGTGTGTGTGGCCACCGCTGTCGTGTTTAGATCTGGAGAGGACGACACAGTGTGAAGAGAGCAACACTATCAAGCAAGCACGGAGGCTCCTGCCTATATAGTGGAGTACTAGTTTTCTTTTGTCTACCGGCCGGAGCCGGCTTGACCTCGGCAATGACTATCGAGAAGTCTTCATGCACGTGCCCCAGAGGCGTAGTTTTCGTCATTTTGATCTGAAGCACCGGATTATAACATATAACACGAAAAAATGCCACATGACAAGAAATCATAACCTCACTGCCCAAAGGAGACAAGATGAATCCCGATGGACAAACTAGACGAGGATCAAAGCTCAAATTAAAGATAAACTCATATAAAAGGGGTCTGTCGATAGATGTCCTAATTAACATAGCCGGCTTGACCTAGATGGCAGCCGAGTAGTCTTCGTGCATGTGCCCCCAATGACTAGCCCAACTCAGTTGTCGTTGTTTAACCCTCGCAGTGATCCTAAGCACATGACACCTAATTTTGCAAGATGACAAGTAACCTTTTTTTAGATTTCTCACAAGAACTACAGCCATGTACAACACAACCTGCACGATATGTAGACGATAGCCAATCCAGGCGTGTCTGCTGGAGTCTGGTCACATGCATGGACGAACTGATCTTCCGTGTCTTGCAGGGATCGTCTAGGTACCAACGTATGTACTACTTCTATTAACTCACCCAACTTGTGGGGCCGGGGAGTGTGCCTATGGTCGGTTCTCAATTGCGGTCCCACATGTGTGTGCAAACGCAATATGACGCGTGTTCCATTCGGAGAGCGGCGTGCCAGACCGACCGACCGTCTAGGGTGCCACGCGAACGCGATGGGCGTGTTGTATACTCCGTACATGTGTACCGCCATTTTCTTGAGGCTTTGCTCCATGGCACAATCCATGGATACAAAATTAGTATCCTGTACTATTTAAAAGTCAAGGGCAGGGCTTTTCCCACGCGGTAGGCGGGACAGTTCCGCCTAGTCGGTTCGACAGAGATGCGAGAAGATGAGTGAGTAGGCTGTTGCAAACGTAGGGCAGTGTGATTTGACAGTGAGTTACTGCTGGATAGGTGGGGCCCGGTGATTTGACTTGCCATTATCATTTTAACTGCGGCGCTACGACCAGCTTGAGTCTCCCGATTCCTGACCACCTCCATACAGGTGCCTCTCCCGATGCTCCACCATGTAGAGGCTGGCTCTTGCTTGAGAGCCCACTCCTCCACTTTTTCCTTGCCTCTTTCCCCCAGATATGCAAAAATGCCATGTAAAGCGGCCTTATAGCCCACTATTGTACTTGATCCTATAGGTGCTAAGCCTGCCACATAGGCATAAAGTCTGATGTGGCAAGTTAATTAAGAAGAGACACACTAGTTTGGTGACCCCAGGAAGAAACGGTGATAAGCGTGTGTACATAGATGAAGTAAACTTAGCAACAAAAAACTAAGCACCTATGCATTGGGGACTTGAGTTGCTAAGCCATTTAATGCCCATAGCACCTCATCTAAGCACCATTTCATTGGAAGAGTTCACTCCTTGGCAAATGCAATAAATACTACGAAGAAAGAGATAGAGAGAAGTAAACAAAAATACTCTTATAGACAACCTTATAGCTAACCTTGTTGTATGAGTGACTAAGTGATGACTATGTATGACATGCCAACATCAGATAGCCTAACACACTGTGTTAAATCTCAAAGGGCACGGCCGAGCGAGCGAGGCGATGGTCGTGGTAGGCGCGACCATGATACGGGTTGCTGGCAGCCCTTGGATCTAAGATCGAACGGTCGCATGCTAAGTTGCTGAAAATTTGTAGAACAACCCTCCAGGATAGGATATTCACCCATAGGACTAGAATCACGCCATGCAACCGTTCGATCTCAGATCCAAGGGCTCTCGGAAGCCCGTATTATGGGAGAATGGAAAGCTTTGCATCACCTGTAATTTTCCCGACGCTTGACATGACATCGAAAGCCATTTAATTGGGCGTCGAGTAGACATGACATCTAATGGGCCCCCCATAGTACTATGCATGAATCCATTTATCCACTAGGCAAGTGATAACCCACAAGTATAGGGGATTGCAACAGTTTTCAAGGGTAGAGTATTCAACCCAAATTTATTGATTCGACACAAGGGGAGCCAAAGAATATTCTCAAGTATTAGCAGCTGAGTTGTCAATTCAACCACACCTGGAAACTTAATATCTGCAGCAAAGTGTTTAGTAGCAAAGTAATATGATAGTAGTGGTAACAATAGAAAAAGGTAACAGTAGTAAAAGCAATGTTTTTTTGTTATTTTGTAGTGATGATAGCAATAGCAACGGAAAAGTAAATAAGCGAAGCACAATATATGGAAAGATCGTAGGCAATGGATCGGTGATGGAGAATTATGCCGGATGTGGTTCATCATGTAACAATCATAACCTAGGGTGACACAGAACTAGCTCCAGTTCATTGATATAATGTAGGCATGTATTCCGAATATAGTCATACATACTTATGGAAAAGAACTTGCATGACATCTTTTATCCTACCCTCCCGTGGCAGCGGGGTCCTTACGGAAACTAAGGGATATTAAGGCCTCCTTTTAATAGAGAACCGGAACAAAGCATTAACACATAGTGAATACATGAACTCCTCAAACTACGGTCATCACCGGTAAGTATCCCGATTATTGTCACTTCGGGGTTAACGGATCATAACACATAATAGGTGACTATAGACTTGCAAGATAGGATTTAGAACGCTCATATATTGATGAAAACATAATAGGTTCAGATCTGAAATCATGGCACTCGTGCCCTAGTGACAAGCATTAAGCATAGCAAAGTCATAGCAACATCAATCTCAGAACATAGTCGACACTAGGTATCAAACCCTAACAAAACTAACTCGATTACATGATAGATCCCATCCAACCAATCACCGTCCAGCAAGCCTATGATGGAATTACTCACGCACGGCGGTGAGCATCATGAAATTGGTGATGGAGGATGGTTAATGATGATGATGGTGACGGATTCCCCTCTCCGGAGCCCCGAACGGACTCCAGATCAGCCCTCCCGAGAGGTTTTAGGGCTTGGCGGCGGCTCCGTATCATAAAACACGATGATTTCTTCTCTCTGATTTTTTTTCTCATCGAAACTCAATATATGGAGGTGGAGTTGGAGTCGGAGAGGCAACAGGGGGCCCACGAGGTAGGGGCGCGCCCTGAAGGAAATATGCCCTAGAGACAAAAATAAAGTTATTATTTATTTCCTTATTTCATGATAAATGTTTATTATTCATGCTAGAATTGTATTAACCGGAAACATAATACTTGTGTGAATACATAGACAAACTAAACGTCACTAGTATGCCTCTACTTGACTAGCTCGTTGATCGAAGATGGTTATGTTTCCTAACTATAGACATGTGTTGTCATTTGATTAACGGGATCACATCATTAGGAGAATGATGTGATTGACATGACCCATTCCATTAGCTTAGCACCCGATCGTTTAGTATGTTGCTATTGCTTTCTTCATGACTTATACATGTTCCTATGACTATGAGATTATGCAACTCCCGTTTGCCGGAGGAACACTTTGTGTGCTACCAAACGTCACAATGTAACTGGGTGATTATAAAGGTGCTCTACAGGTGTCTCCAAAGGTACATGTTGGGTTGGCGTATTTCGAGATTAGGATTTGTCACTCCGATTGTCGAAGAGGTATCTCTGGGCCCTCTTGGTAATGCACATCACTTAATCCTTGCAAGAAATGCAACTAATGAGTTAGTTGCGAGATGATGTATTGCAGAACGAGTAAAGAGACTTGCCGGTAACGAGATTGAACTAGGTATTGAGATACCGACGATCGAATCTCGGGCAAGTAACATACCGATGACAAAGGGAACAAAGTATGTTGTTATGCGGTCTGACCGATAAAAGATCTTCGTAGAATATGTGGGAGCCAATATGAGCATCCAGGTTCCGCTATTGGTTATTGACCGGAGACATGTCCCGGTCATGTCTACATTGTTCTCGAACCCGTAGGGTCCGCACGCTTAACGTTACGATGACAGTTTCATTATGAGTTTATATATTTTGATGTACCGAAGTTTGTTCGGAGTCCCATATGTGATCATGGACATGACGAGGAGTCTCGAAATGGTCGAGACATAAAGATTGATATATTGGACGGCTATATTCGGACACCGGAAGTGTTCCGGGTGATTTCGGAGAAAACCGGAGTGCTAGAGGGTTACCGGAACCCCCCCCCCCCCGGGGGAGAAGTAATGGGCTATATGGGCCCTAGTGGAGAGAGAGAGGGGTGGCCAGGGTGGGCCGCGCGCCCCCTCCCCCTCTGGTCCGAATTGGACTAGGAGAGGGGGGGCGCCCCCCTTTCCTTCTCCCTCTCCCCCTTCCTTTCCCCCTCCTAGTAGGAGTAGGAAAGAGGGGAGTCCTACTCCTACTAGGAAGAGGACTCCTCCTCCTTGGCGCGCCCCAAGGGCCGGCCGGCCTCCCCCTTGCTCATTTATATATGGGGCCAGGGGGGCACCTCTAGACACACAAGTTGATCTTCGTGATCGTTCTCTTAGTCGTGTGCGGTGCCCCCCTCCACCATAATCTTCGATAATATTGTAGCGGTGCTTAGGCGAAGCCCTGCGATGGTAGAACATCAAGATCGTCACCACGCCGTCGTGCTGACGGAACTCTTCCCCGACACTTTGCTGGATCAGAGTCCGGGGATCGTCATCGAGCTGAACGTGTGCAAGAACTCGGAGGTGCCGTAGTTTCGGTGCTTGATCGGTCGGGCCGTGAAGACGTACGACTACATCAACCGCGTTGTCATAACGCTTCCTCTGTCGGTGTACGAGGGTACGTAGACTACACTATCCCCTCTCGTTGCTATGCATCACCATGATATTGTGTGTGCGTAGGAAGTTTTTTGAAATTACTACGTTCCCCAATAGTGGCATCCGAGCCTAGGTTTTATGTGTTGATGTTATTTGCACGAGTGGAACAGAAGTGAGTTGTGGGCGATATAAGTCATACTGCTTACCAGCATGTCATACTTTGGTTCGGCGGTATTGTTGGATGAAGCGGCCCGGACCGACATTACGCGTACGCTTACGCGAGACTGGTTCTACCGACATGCTTTGCACACAGGTGGTTGGCGGGTGTCAGTTTCTCCAACTTTAGTTGAACCGAGTGTGGTTACGCCCGGTCCTTGCGAAGGTTAAAACAGCACCAACTTGACAAACTATCGTTGTGGTTTTTGATGCATAGGTAACATTGGTTCTTGCTTAAGCCCGTACCAACCACGTAAAACTTGCAACCAACAAAGTAGAGGACGACTAACTTGTTTTTGCAGGGCATGTTGTGATGTGATATGGTCAAGACATGATGCTAAATTTTATTGTATGACATGATCATGTTTTGTTGAAGTTATCGGCAACTGGTAGAAGCCTTATGGTTGTCTTTTTATTGCATAAGATGCAAGCGCCAAATAATTGATTTATTTTATCGCTGTGCGATAGCAATAGTTGCAAGAGCAATAGTTGGCGAGACGACCATGTGATGACACATTGATATAGATCAAGATGATGGAGATCATGGTGTCATGCCGGTGACGATAGAGATCATGACTGTACTTTGGAGATGGAGATCAAAGGCGCAAGATGATTATGGCTATATCATGTCACATATATTGATTGCATGTGATGTTTATCTTTTATGCATCTTATCTTGCTTTGATTGATGGTAGCTTTATAAGATGATCTCTCACTAAATTATCAAGGTATAAGTGTTCTCCTGAGTATGCACCGTTGGAAAAGTTCTTCGTGCTGAGACACCACGTGATGATCGGGTGTGATAGGCTCTATGTTCAAATACAACAGGTGCAAAACAGTTGCACGCGCGGAATACTCAGGTTTAACTTGACGAGCCTAGCATATAACAGATATGGCCTCGGAACACGGAGACCGAAAGTTCGAGCGTGAATCATATAGTAGATATGATCAACATAGTGATGTTCACCATTGAAACTACTCCATCTCACGTGATGATCGGACATGGTTTAGTTGATTTGGATCACGTGATCACTTAGAGGATTAGAGGGATGTCTATCTAAGTGGGAGTTCCTAAGTAATACGATTAATTGAACTTTAATTTATCATGAACTTAGTCCTGGTAGTATTAGCATATCTATGTTGTAGATCAATAGCTCGCGTTGTTGCTTTCATATGTTTATTTTGATATGTTCCTAGAGAAAATTGTGTTGAAAGATGTTAGTAGCAATGATGCGGATTGGATCCGTGATCTGAGGTTTATCCTCATTGCTGCACAGAAGAATTATGTCCTTGATGCACCGCTAGGTGACAGACCTATTGCAGGAGCAGATGCAGACGTTATGAACGTTTGGCTAGCTCAATATTTAGTGCACCATGCTTAACGGCTTAGAATCAGGACTTCAAAGACGTTTTGAACGTCATGGACCATATGAGATGTTCCAGGAGTTGAAGTTAACATTTCAAGCAAATACCCGAGTTGAGAGATATGAAGTCTCTAACAAGTTCTATAGCTAAAAGATGGAGGAGAATCGCTCAACTAGGGAGCATGTGCTCAGATTGTCTGGGTACTACAATCGCTTGAATCAAGTGGGAGTTAATCTTCTAGATAAGATAGTGATTGACAGAATTCTCTAGTCACCATCACCAAGTTAGTAGAACTTCGTGATGAACTATAATATGCAAGGGATAACGGAAACAACTCCCAAGCTCTTCGTGATGCTGAAATCAATGAAGGTAGAAATCAAGAAAAACATCAAGTGTTGATGGTTGACAAGGCCACTAGTTTCAAGAAAAGGGCAAAGGGAAGAAGGGTAACTTCAAGAAGAACGGCAAGAAAGTTGCTGCTCAAGTGAAGAAGCCCAAGTCTGATCCTAAGCCTGAGACTAAATGCTTCTACTGCAAAGGGACTGGTCACTGGAAGTGGAACTGCCCCAAGTATTTGGCGGATAAGAAGGATGGCAAAGTAAACAAAGGTATATTGGATATACGTGTTATTGATGTGTACTTTACTAGTGTTTATAGCAACCCCTCGGCATTTGATACTGGTTCAGTTGCTAAGAGTAGTAGCTCAAAATGGGAGTTGCAGAATAAACAGAAACTAGTAAAGGGTGAGGTGACGATGTGTGTTGGAAGTAGTTCCAAGATTGATATGATCATCATCGCACACTCCCTATACTTTCGGGATTAGTGTTAAAACTAAATAAGTGTTATTTGGTGTTTGCGTTGAGCATGAATATGATTTGATCATGTTTATTGCAATACGGTTATTCATTAAAGTCAGAGAATAATTGTTGTTCTATTTACATGAATAAAACCTTCGATGGTCATACACCCAATGAAAATAGTTTGTTGGATCTCGATCATAGTGTTATACATATTCATAATATTGAAGCCAAAAGATGCAAAGTTAATAATGATAGTGCAACTTATTTGTGGCACTGCCGTTTAGGTCATATCGGTGTAAAGCGCATGAAGAAACTCCATACTGATGGACTTTTGGAACCACTTGATTATGAATCACTTGGTACTTGCGAGCCGTGCCTCATGGGCAAGATGCCTAAAACGCCGTTCTTCGGTACTATGGAGAGAGCAACAGATTTGTTGGAGATCATACATACAGATGTATGTGGTCCGATGAGTGTTGAAGCTCGCGGCGGGTATCGTTATTTTCTGACCTTCACAGATGATTTGAGCAGATATGGGTATATCTACTTGATGAAACATAAGTCTGAAACATTTGAAAAGTTCAAATAATTTCAGGGTGAAGTGGAAAATCATCGTGACAAGAAAATAAGGTTTCTACGATCTGATCGCGGAGACAAATATTTGAGTTACGAGTTTGGTCTTCAATTAAAACAATGTGGAATAGTTTCACAAACTCATGCCACCTGGAACACCACAGCATAATGGTGTGTCCGATCGTCATAACCGTACTTTATTGGATATAGTGCAATCTATGATGTCTCTTACCGATCTACCACTATCATTTTGGGGTTATGCATTAGAGACAGCTGCATTCACGTTAAAAAGGGCACGCTTCTTAAAGTTTTGGGTTGTGATGCTTATGTGAAAAAGTTTCATCCTGATAAGCTCAAACCCAAATCGGAGAAATATGTCTTCATAGGATACCCAAAGAAGACTGTTGGGTACACCTTCTATCACAGATCCGAAGGCAAGACATTCGTTGCTAAGAATGGATCCTTTCTAGAGAAGGAGTTTCTCTCGAAAGAAGTGAGTGGGAGAAAAGTAGAACTTGATGAGGTAACTGTACCTGCTCCCTTATTGGAAAGTAGTACATCACAGAAACCGGTTTCTGTGACACCTACACCAATTAGTGATGAAGCTAATGATAATGATCATGAAACTTCAGATCAAGTTACTACCGAACCTCGTAGATCAACCAGAGTAAGATCCGCACCAGAGTGGTACGGTAATCCTATTCTGGAAGTCATGCTACTAGATCATGATGAACCTACGAACTATGAAGAAGCGATGGTGAGCCCAGATTCTGCAAAATGGCTAGAAGCCATGAAATCTGAGATGGGATCCATGTATGAGAACAAAGTGTGGACTTTGGTTGACTTGCCCGTTGATCGGCAAGCAATTGAGAATAAATGGATCTTCAAGAAGAAGACTGACGCTGACGGTAATGTTACTGTCTACAAAGCTCGACTTGTCGCAAAAGGTTTTCGACAAGTTCAAGGGATTGACTACCATGAGACCTTCTCACCCGTAGCGATGCTTAAGTCTGTCTGAATCATGTTAGCAATTGCCCCATTTTATGATTATGAAATTTGGCAGATGGATGTCAAAACTGCATTCCTGAATGGATTTTTGGAAGAAGAGTTGTATATGATGCAGCCGGAAGGTTTTGTCGATCCAAAGGAGCTAACAAAGTGTGCAAGCTCCAGCGATCCATTTATGGACTGGTGCAAGCCTCTCGGAGTTGGAATAAAAGCTTTGATAATGTGATCAAAGCATTTGGTTTTGTACAGACTTTTGGAGAAGCCTGTATTTACAAGAAAGTGAGTGGGAGCTTTGTAGCATTTCTGATATTATATGTAGATGACATATTACTAATCGGAAATAATGTAGAATTATTCTGCAAAGCATAAAGGAGTGTTTGAAAGGAGTTTTTTTTAAAGAAAGACCTTGGTGAAGCTGCTTACATATTGAGCATCAAGATCTATAGAGACAGATCAAGACGCTTGATAAGTTTTTCAATGAGTACATAACTTGACAAGATTTTGAAGTAGTTCAAAATGGAACAGTCAAAGAAAGAGTTCTTGCCTATGTTGCAAGGTGCGAAATTGAGTAAGACTCAAAGCCCGACCATGGCAGAAGATAGAAAGAGAATGAAAGTCATTCCCTATGCCTCAGCCATAGATTCTATAAAGTATGCCATGCTGTGTACCAGATCTATTGTATACCCTACACTGTGTTAAGCGAGGGAATACAATAGTGATCTAGGAAGTAGATCACTGGACAGTGGTCAAAATTATCCTTAGTGAAATAAGGATGTGTTTCTCGATTATGGACATAACAAAAAAGGTTCATCGTAAAGGGTTACGTCGATACAATTTTTGACACCGATCTGGATGACTCTAAGTATCGATCTAGATACATATTGAAAGTGGGAGCGATTAGCTAGAGTAGCTCCGTGCAGAGCATTGTTGACATAGATATTTTCAAAATACTTACAGATCTTAATATAACAGACCCGTTGACTAAAATTGTCTCACAAGCAAAACATGATCACACCTTAGTACTCTTTGGGTGTTAATCACATAGCGATGTGAACTAGATTACTAACTCCAGTAAACCCTTTGGGTGTTGGTCACATATCGATGTGAACTATGGGTGTTAACCACATAAAGATGTGAACTATTGATGTTAGATCACATGGCGATGTGAACTAGATTATTGACTCTAGTGCAAGTGGGAGACTGAAGGAAATATGCCCTAGAGACAATAATAAAGTTATTATTTATTTCTTTATTTCATGATAAATGTTTATTATTCATGCTAGAATTGTATTAACCGGAAACATAATACTTGTGTGAATACATAGACAAACTAAACGTCACTAGTATGCCTCTACTTGACTAGCTCATTGATCGAAGATGGTTATGTTTCCTAACCATAGACATGTGTTGTCATTTGATTAACGGGATCACATCATTAGGAGAATGATGTGATTGACATGACCCATTCCATTAGCTTAGCACCTGATCGTTTAGTATGTTGCTATTGCTTTCTTCATGACTTATACATGTTCCTATGACTATGAGATTATGCAACTCCCGTTTGCCGGAGGAACACTTTGTGTGCTACCAAACGTCACAACGTAACTGGGTGATTATAAAGGTGCTCTACAGGTGTCTCCAAAGGTACATGTTGGGTTGGCGTATTTCGATATTAGGATTTGTCACTCCGATTGTCGAAGAGTTATCTCTGGGCCCTCTCGGTAATGCACATCACTTAAGCCTTGCAAGCAATGCAACTAATGAGTTAGTTGCGAGATGATGTATTACGGAACGAGTAAAGAGACTTGCCGGTAACGAGATTAAACTAGGTATTGAGATTCCGACGATCGAATCTCGGGCAAGTAACATACCGATGACAAAGGGAACAAAGTATGTTGTTATGCGGTCTGACCGATAAAACATCTTCGTTGAATATGTGGGAGCCAATATGAGCATCCAGGTTCCGCTATTGGTTATTGACCGGAGACATGTCTCGGTCATGTCTACATTGTTCTCGAACCCGTAGGGTCCGCACGCTTAACGTTACGATGACAGTTTCATTATGAGTTTATATATTTTGATGTACCGAAGTTTGATCGGAGTCCCGGATGTGTTCACGGACATGATGAGGAGTCTCGAAATGGTCGAGACATAAAGATTGATATATTGGACGGCTATATTCGGACACCGGAAGTGTTCCGAGTGATTTTGGAGAAAAACGGAGTGCCGGAGGGTTACCGGAACCCCCCGGGAGAAGTAATGGGCTATATGGGCCCTAGTGGAGAGAGAGGGGCGGCCAGGGTGGGCCGCGCGCCCCCTCCCCCTCTGGTCCGAATTGGACTAGGAGAGGGGGGCGGCGCCCCCCTTTCCTTCTCCCTCTCCCCCTTCCTTTCCCCCTCCTAGTAGGAGTAGGAAAGAGGGGAGTCCTACTCCTACTAGGAGGAGGACTCCTCCTCCTTGCCGCGCCCCAAGGGCCGGCCGGCCTCCCCCCTTGCTCCTTTATATACGGGGCCAGGGGGGCACCTCTAGACACACAAGTTGATCTTCGTGATCATTCTCTTAGCCGTGTGCGGTGCCCCCCTCCACCATAATCCTCGATAATATTGTAGCGGTGCTTAGGCGAAGCCCTGCGATGGTAGAACATCAAGATCGTCACCACGCCGTCGTGCTGACGGAACTCTTTCCCGACACTTTGCTGGATTGGAGTCCGGGGATCATCACCGAGCTGAACGTGTGCAAGAACTTGGAGGTGCCGTAGTTTCGGTGCTTGATCGGTCGGGCCGTGAAGACGTACGACTACATCAACCGCGTTGTCATAACGCTTCCGCTGTCGGTCTACGAGGGTACGTAGACTACACTCTCCCCTCTTGTTGCTATGCATCACCATGATCTTGCGTGTGCGTAGGAATTTTTTTGAAATTACTACGTTCCCCAACACGCCCTAGGGGGCAGGCGCGCCCCCCACCCTCATGGCAAGACGGTGGGCCCCCTGGCCTTCATCTTTGGCAGGTATTTTTCTTATTTTCTGAAAAGTGTCTCCGTGAAGTTTCAGGTCATTCCGAGAACGTTTGCTCCTGAACATAAATAACACCATGGTAGTTCTGCTGAAAACAGCGTCAGTCCGGGTTAGTCCCATTCAAATCATGCAAGTTAGAGTCCAAAACAAGGGCAAAAGTGTTTGGAAAAGTAGATACGTTGGAGACGTATCAACTCCCCCAAGCTTAAACCTTTGCTTGTCCTCAAGCAATTCAGTTGACAAGCTGAAAGTGATAAAGACCAAGGACTGACTAGACATTGTAATTCATGCTAAAAGAGATCCAGTCAAGTCATACTCAATGTAAACTAACAGTAATGAATGTAAATGACAGTGGTGCTCTCCAACTGGTGCTTTTTAATAAGAGGATGATGACTCATCTTAAAAGTAAATAGATATGCCCTTCGCAGAGGGAAGCGGGGATTTGTAGAGGTGCCAGAGCTCGGTTTTAAAACAGAGGTGAATAATATTTTGAGCGGTATACTTTCATTGTCAACATAACAACCAAGAGATGGCGATATCTTCCATACTACACACAATATAGGCGGTTCCCAAACAGAATGGTAAATTTTATGCTCCCCCTTCCAACACAAGCATCAATCCATGGCTTGCTCGAAACAACGAGTGCCTCCAACTAACAAGAGTCCCAGGGGGAGTTTTGTTTGAAATTATTTTGATTTAGTTTGCATAAAGCATGGGACTGGGCATCCCGGTGACCAGCCATTTATCTCGTGAGTGAGGAGCGGAGTCCACTCCTCTTGAGAATAACCTGCCTAACATGGAAGATACAGACAGCCCTAGTTGATACATGAGCTATTCGAGCGTACAAAACAGGATATTTCTTTGAAGGTTTAGAGTTTGGCATATACAAATTTACTTGGAACGGCAGGTATATACCGTATATAGGTAGGTATAGTGGACTCATGTGGAATAACTTTGGGGTTTATGGAGTTTGGATGCACAAGCAGTATTCCCGCTTAGTACAAGTGAAGGCTAGCAAAAGACTGGGAAGCGACCAGCTAGAGAGCGACAACAGTCATGAACATGCATTAAAATTAATCAACATCGAATGCAAGCATGAGTAGGATATAATCCACCATGAACATAAATATCGTGAAGGCTATGTTGATTTTGTTTCAACTACATGCGTGAACATGTGCCAAGTAAAGTCACTTAAATCATTCAGAGGAAGGTAGAGTAATTTTCGGTTAGGTAGTTCCCCTTTTTATAACCTAAGTACTAGCACTAGTACTAAAACCTGCATAGTGGGAACACATTCAGGTTTGGTACGTACTGGTAGGTGTGAGCAGGCTTGCACTTAATTGTAGCACTAGTACTTTCGAATGTGATGGGAACAAGGTAAAGATTAATTGATGGTTTTTGGTTTCGAGGCCCGAAACGGCTCCCGATGAGTTTAGTGGAACATAAATTTCAAGTATACTACACTGCTCAGATGCGTAAATATTATGTTGCTGTCAAAATTTGGCACAAAATACGAAGGAGACCAATGGAAGTACTACTAGCAACCCATGATTTAACTACTCGCATGCGTGCAGTAGTACGCGCATGTCTTTCTTCTGCCCTCACGTTCACTCAATTTGCATGTGATGTATTAATTGACCATCAATAAAGTAAGCGACTTTACACGCGTCAAATTATCACATGGGGTGGATCTTGGTACAAAATTGCGTCCGCCCATGTACCCGCGTGTGCGTGCGAGGGAATGAGTGCATGTGTGGCGTGTGTGCACATCTTCGCTTCGTGCATGTACCGCCAGTGCGGCTCATGGAGGACGAGTACATTATTCTGGAACCAGCAGCACGTCACTGTGATCAATCCACACATGGATGTCGCGACAACGCCTCCACATGTGCCACGTGGCTTCATGAACTGTAAGAGAGACACTGTGTAGCGTGGCATTGTGTTTTGCACATACTCAAAGTACTAGTAAGGTACACGTGCATTGCACGCGTCAGATTTTGCAACCAAATTATGAATAAATAGCACACTGTAGCATGTAAGCTCTGAGTCATATATGCCTGATGTGGACCTTCGTTTAATTCTTATAGTTCATCTCATTCAAAATCAATTAATTTTTATAAAAAACCTAGGCCCTCTTTGATTCGTAGGATTTCCAAAACGCGGGAATAGGAAGAACATGGGATTATAGTGGAATGTCATCTTGAATCCTACAGGATGGTACGAGTGTTTGATTGTGCATAGAAAAATGCAGAATTCTTTCAAAGAGGTTTCAGTGGATGGGATGTTTCCAATGAAATCTAGTGTAAATGAATCATATGGAAAAATTCCTATGGTTTACAATCCTACGAATCAAACAACCAAGATAGGAAAAAATCCTAAGGATTAGAATCCTCCAAAATTCCTTCGAGAATCCTTTGAATCAAAGAAGGCCTTAATCTATTTTATAATTCATGGAATCGTGCGTTCTAAAGCATAAAGTAAAAACAAATAATGGCAATTCAACTAGAAAAAAAGTTCGGGCAGTTATGAAACGGAAGATTCTAGAACAAAGGAGAACCACTGTGTTCGCACACAAACACGTCACCGTATACCCTCGATGCCGGGGGTGATGCACCATAGCTCACGTCGAAGGAGACCCGTCCGGAAGCGCGGTACACAAGCAATCCGGCGGGTGCTTTTGAGGACCCGAAACCCCACACGCCCGGGAGGGACCCCTCAGGGCGCGCGGCAGCTATGGGCTGCCCTAGGTCGACCCGATCGCCCCTAGGGCCTCGAGGTTCGCCGCCCTACAACAAGAAGAACAGACGAAGAACGAGGAAGAAGAAGAACTAGGGTTAGGGAGAAAAGATAAAAGATAAAAAGTGGTAGATGATTTGATCGATTGTGTGTTGTTCAATCGGCCGTCACCCCTTAGGTATGTAAGAGGCGGCTGGAATTCCCATGCAAGGAAAAGGCTTGGATTCACGTCCAAAACCCTAGTCAAATTCGGATTGGTTTCGTCCGAACTTTCCAAAACTGTTCGGTTTAAATAGGCTGCACCTTGCGGGTCCTTTTTGTGGTGGTAAAAGATCTCGGATGGAAACGAGCCCAAAAGCAATCTTGACCGTTTCGACGAGACGAACAACTTTCATGTTGAACGTTTTTCGATTTGAGGCCATCTTCTGGGCCAAAACGGTCACGCAGAACACCTGTTCGATCGCGCTACCCAATAGACCTATGTCTGGTGGGGCGCGCCACATCTCGCCTGGTGACAGGGCTGCACTCCGATAGCTCTAACTTTTGCATACGAACTTGGATTGGGACGATTTTTATATCAAAATCGACCGTTTCGACGAGACAAAGACAATTTGTGTTAATCATTTTTCCATATGAGGACATCTTAATTGGGTTTCAAGCCATTCTTTAATCTGGTGTCAACATGAGCATCTCTGAAGTTGTCATAACTTTTGCATCTGAACTCCATTTTAGACCATCTTCATATTCATCTTGATCTTCTCGAAGAGAGCCATCTCATAGTGAATTTCAATAGTAAGTTTGAATTACTCTTGGCATAGCTTCAAGCCACTCTTTATAAACGTGCCAATTTTGAGCGTTAACACATGCCCCCCTGTTTTTGGCAAAGCTAGCGTGCCGAAAAATAACTTGTACCAAGTTTGTTCTAAGGACGATGTCAACACTCCATCGGCCATTTATATGTCCTTAGGACTATAAGTATATATCGACCATGTCTTATGTGAACCTTCTGATGCAAACTTGGGTGAAACCTTCTCAGCTTCATTAACAATCCGGTGATAAAGTACCATAGATATGTATCTCAAGGTCATCCTCCGAACCATATTGTTCACCCTTTTGCTAGGATTTTGTAGATAATCAACAATACTTTCTCCAATCCTTACTTTCCCCTGCTTAAAAATTTCATTAGTGGCCGAAGCTATGGACTTCGGTTCGGCCTTACCTATATTGACGAGACTAAGCATCGGCTATTGAGAGAAATGCAATACAACATGATTAACATAGTAGCTGGATGTTTGTTGTGCCAATTCTTTCGAATTGTCATGTCTAAATATATGAACAATTTTAAAGAAAACCAAGGTAAATTTTGCATCTAGACATACCCCAAGATAAACTATGAGTGATTCGTCAAAACATTGATAAACCCTGAATATTTGTTGCACTACTCATAACGAATCACCGAAAGCCTCAGTATGTATAGCACCTATAGCAAGTAAAAGACTCAATCTGAATAACAATGCATATTCGGCTTTCATTAATCGTGCATAAAAGTATTCTAAGAGGCATGGGGCTTAAAAAACAGTACCATAAAGAAATATATAAACAACACCAACACTTTGGCCATTGCTACGAATTGAACCATCAAAACATAATCTCCATAGTACTAGAAAGACAAGGCTAATATCAACATTATGCATGTCATTAATCCGATGTTTAATAATAAAATCAGTTATTATTTGGCCTCTTATAGATCTCAGAGATGCATAAGCCAAATCATATCCAAACAAAGTATAAGCCCACTAGCCAATTCTACAACTATGAATTAGCCTATGCAACATATATTCAATGACATCGGTCACTATGTCCCAACTCCATTCAATCATAATATAGGCATACATATAAATTTCCATGAGCACGTACCTTGTCTCGCTCTCCAATCGAACTAAGGACGATGTTAGAATACTACATCGGCCATGTATTGACATACTCTTAGGACGATAGATAAATATCGACCATTACCATGTAAACTTCATTCAAAACACATACAACCGAAATAAACAAATGGAATGACAAATCAAGTATTTCGGCCCTTTGGATCAGCAACAAACTTGTAGCTAATCAAATGTATAGTGACTTGGTAATACCCTTTCATGACGTAAGAAATTAGATTGCATCCATGTATTAAAATAAACCCATTGAGGGTTACCAATCATACCCGATGACGAATTCCATGGCATAGGCGTTAATGGCATAGTTGAAGAATATGGATAATGTGTAGACCAAAGATGTTGAAACCTTCGGCTTGGTCCTTCATAGTTTTCACTCCTTTCCTTCTTCACCTTTGCCTCACTTCTTGTAATGGAAGCTTGCACATAATTCTTATTTTGAGCACTTCCTTTGGGAACCCATGCCATGTTCCTTTCTTCAAGTTCTTGTGCACTAAGTTTTTGTAATTTCTTCTTTTGCCAATACGACAAGCTGAGCAGGCATCTCGGCTATCATTCTGTTTTGACCAATGGCAAATCCTTTTTGGCATTGTGCACTCTCAACTTCTTTTCTTCAGATTTGGCACTTCGACTCTCAATAATTGGTTGCTTTGTCTCATTGTCTTTAGTAGCCAATGTCAACACATTAATTGGCTCTTTTTCATTTGAGATCAAATCTGAAGTTGCACTCTTACAGCCATCTCTTTTAACACGGTAAACTTGCTTGACCACCTCTTTCTTCTTCCTTGAGCTCTGCACTGATTCCTTATGATTGAAACGGTCTTTAACATGTGATTGTTCAAATGTTGATCTTCTTGGAGCTGCATAATATTGGTAAGATGGTCTAAAATAAGATGGAGAATGTGCCCTTGTATCATACCTGTCCCATGAGGAATATGGATCTATATTAGCATAGGGAGGCATCCACGGCATTGGCATTGGCGGCCCAAAATAAGGATATGAATATGTTGCATTAAAATTCTCACTTTGCCAATACCGATCCTCATATTTGCGCCTTGGGGGTGATCTTGGTTTCTTTGCATGATTTGGCCGATAAGCATTCTTCTCTTCAATCTACTTTTGATATTTATCCAATAGTTCAGCGAAGGTGATTTTTGATCTCTTACACCTGCGCTTATTTCGGCCTTTGTTTTCTTTTGGTTTGCTTTCATCGATCATTGGATTTTCTTGCTGCCCCCCAGTCCTTGGCGTCTCCATTGTAGCTTCGATGGAATTCTCGCCCTTAAGATTATGTTCATTATGCTCTTCACAACTTCTTTACTTGAAAGCTTGATCCCATCACCTGCAGTTTTTACCTTCTCTTTAAATGGATCGTCTTGAACCAGCTAATGCAAAAACTTTTTGCCATCGGGACCAATCGGAATAGACTGGTCATCTCTTGATATTTCAACAAACTTCAATCGTCCTTTTTCAATGGCCGATTTAACTATTTGACAAAACATGTTGCAATCCTCAAAATTATGCTTGGACGAATCATGCAACTTACAATACATTCGTCCTTGGATTGATGGCTTAACATGGTGATCAAGAATTGTAATGTAATTATTTTTCAGCAACAAATCAAATATTTGATCACACCTTCTTGAATTGAAGGTATACTTCTTGTTTTCTAGCCGATCGTGTTGTGAGAATGGCTTTGGAGTTAAGAAAACGAATGGTTCAGATTTTGCATCACCCCATTCGGCTATGCATTGTGTTTTGCACTCTATCTCTGATGTCTTTGGATAAGAAACTATACTGGCATCGGTTTGCTCAGAAGATTTTAACCTTGGCTTTAAATTTCTGAAACGAAAATAGCTAGAACATACATGTCTCAATTGAGACCAAGTGTAAGCCAAGTAAGAAATAAGCAGAGCTACCCAATTAGATATGAGCTTTAGATAAAGCAATGGGGAAAGCCTTGGCTGCAATAATTTTTCGCAATCGGTCTTTCTGAATGGTGCAATATGTTGACCAATATGCTTTGTGACAATCTGATTGCTAACAGATAAATTACCCTTCTTCATTGGTCTCTCAATATTTCTTATGAAGATTTTTCTAATATATGTATCAACAACTAAGTCATGACCAAATCTGAAAACAGGTAAATTAATTGCTAGACATACCTCTTCAAATATGTTGGGAGAGCATGATGGTGGTGTGACTTGAAGAATATCTTGCTCCGCCTTCGGATAGCTCCCCAGCGCCTTGTCGTCATCTTTCTCTTGATTTCGTGCATCATTAGTTTGAAGAACTTCGTCCACCAAACTTTCTTCGGCCACTTGTTCTTGTTCTTGAAGCTCATCAATTTCTATGGCACGAAACTCATAGGGCAGGAAGTAGGTTCCATTAACTTCAGAAAAATCAAGTATGGTTGTCTTGCTATACTTTCCATGCCCTTTCTCAACAATGTTTGCCTCTTTGGATTTTATGGAATCGGAATATATACTACTTGATTCGGCTTTTTCAACCAAAGAACTTTTAGTTTCCGAATCATCATTATTTTCACCGGTTATATCAATTGGCAAGGATTCTTTTCTTTGAGCTAATTCCCTATAAATTTTCTCTTGGCAAAGTACTTGCGCCCTATCACGCAAAGCTTTAACTCCCCTCTCAATTTCAGTCCGCTCTAGATTAGTTTGCCCCCAATGCTTTTAGGATCTTTCGGCAATGAAGTGTTAGTGTTGCCGAAATTTTGCAATTGTGTAGGGGGTGTATAATATGCTGCGGTACTAGGTGGAGGTGTATGAACTGTTGTATAACCATATGCTCTCTCACCAATACTATCAATTGATGAAGTTTCATCTTCCTGCAAAACTCTAGCCTTTATTGCAGCATAATCAGGAAACAACCCCTTTTCATATTGTTTAAGGCAAAGAGCACTAATTCTCTTGTTTTGTGCCAAGCTCTTTTTTAATGCAGCCACAACCGCTTCTGGAAGGGATTGCTCCGCAATACTTTCAGATTCTTTTGGCAATGATTTGTGAGTCTTGCCAAAATTCTTGAATTGCGTAGAGTATGCATTATATGCTACAGTATTTGATGACCGCACATGTGTTCCTGTAAAAATTTCACTTATTCGGCTATGACCATGAAGATGCGGGGCCGAATTATGAACATCTACAGTTGCATACGGTGCTGAAAAATTACTAACATGAGGTGTAGCATATGATGGTTGAGAGTAACTAGCCGAATAGCTAGTAGTAGCATGGCCAATTCTCCCATTCATCGGCAAGGTTGGATTCCCATATTGCAAATTAGTTGCCGATGAATAAAAAGGTGAAACACTTTCTTGTATGCTATTGGAAATTTTAACATGAGGTGTTTCAAATTGATTAACCAAACCCATCATGTTGTTCGTCGGCATATGTATTTGTGGGGTTGCCGATGCATGAGAGTTTGGATACATATGTTGTACGTTGCTAAAATCATAAAAATTTGAAGCATGAAGATTGCTTTGCATCGACCCTTGCACATAATTAGATGCATGATTGATAAAAATAGGGCTAGCCAATACATTATGCTCATTAGGTGATCCAGCAACAACATATGGATTATTTGCATCTACAAAGAGGAATTGGGTATTCATATTACCTTTGTAGATTGCAGCAACTTGATGATGATCTCTTCGTAGCAATAATGGGCTGGAGACCGTTCAAAGCTTCTTCCCCAGCGGAGTCGCCAAAAAGTGTGTTCGCACACGAACACGTCACCGTGTACCCTCGATGCCAGGGGTGATGCACCCCAGCTCACGTCAAACGAGACCCGTCCGGAAGCGCGGTACGCAAGCAATCCAGCGGGTGCTTTTGAGGACCCGAAACCCCACACGCCCAGGAGGGACCCCGTCAGGGCGCGCGGCAGCTATGGGCTGCCCTAGGTCGACCTGATCGCCCCTAGGGCCACGAGGTTCGCCGCCCTGCAACAAGAAGAACAGACGAAGAATGAGGAAGAAGAAGAATTAGGGTTAGGCAGAAAAGATAAAAGATAAAAAGTGGTAGATGATTTGACCGATTGTGTGTTGTTCAATCGGCCGTCACCCCTTAGGTATATAAGAGGTGGCTGGACTTCCTGTGCAAGGAAAAGGCTTGGATTCACGTCCAAAACCCTAGTCAAATTCGGATTGGTTTTGTCCGAACTTTCCAAAACTGTTCGGTTTAAACTGGCTGCACCTTGCGGGTCCTTTTTGTGATGGTAAACGATCTCGGATGGAAACGAGCCAAAAAGCAATCTTGACCGTTTCGACAAGACGAACAACTTTCATGTTGAACGTTTTTCGATTTGAGGCCATCTTCTGGGCTAAAACGGTCACACAGAACACCTGTTCGCTCGCGCTACCCATCAGACCTATGTCTGGTGGGGCGCCCCACATCTCGCCTCGTGACAGGGCTGCACTCCGATAGCTCTAACTTTTGCATACGAACTTGGATTGGGACGAATTTTATATCAAAATCGACCATTTCGACGAGACAAAGACAATTTGTGCTGATCATTTTTCCATATGGGGACATCTTAATTGGGTTTCAAGCCATTCTTTAATCTGGTGTCAACATGAGCATCTCTGAAGTTGTCATAACTTTTGCATCCGAACTCCATTTTAGACCATCTTCATATTCATCTTGATCTTCTCGAAGAGAGCCATCTCATAGTAACTTTCAATAGTAAGTTTGAATTACTCTTGACATAGCTTCAAGCCACTCTTTATAAACGTGCCACTTTTGAGCGTCAACACACGCCCCCTGTTTTTGGCAAAGGTAGCGTGCCGAAAGATAACTTGTACCAAGTTTGTTCTAAGGACGATGTCAACACTCCATTGGACATTTATATGTCCTTAGGACTATAAGTATATATCGACCATGTCTTATGTGAACTTTCTGATGCAAACTTGGGTGAAACCTTCTCAGCTTCATTAACAATCCGGTGATAAAGTACCATAGATATGTATCTCAAGGTCATCCTCCGAACCATATTGTTCACCCTTTTGCTAGGATTTTGTAGATAATCAACAATACTTTCTCCAATCCTTACTTTCCCCTGCTTAAAAATTTCATTAGTGGCCGAAGCTATGGACTTCGGTTCGGCCTTACCTATATTGACGAGACTAAGCATCGGCTATTGAGAGAAATGCAATACAACATGATTAACATAGTAGCCGGATGTTTGTTGTGCCAATTCTTTCGAATTGTCATGTCTAAATATATGAACAATTTTAAAGAAACCAAGGTAAATTTTGCATCTAGACATTACCCCAAGATAAACTATGAGTGATTCGTCAAAACATTGATAAACCCTGAATATTTGTTGCACTACTCATAACGAATCACCGAAAGCCTCAGTATGTATAGCACCTATAGCAAGTAAAAGACCATCTTCATATTCATCTTGATCTTCTCGAAGAGAGCCATCTCATAGTGACTTTCAATAGTAAGTTTGAATTACTCTTAACATAGCTTCAAACCACTCTTTATAAATGTGCCACTTTTGAGCGTCAACACACTGTTGTTTTGAGATTTGTGCATTATGCTTAAGTTCAACCATGGAGTCTGCTAGATTGTACATGTGGCAAAATCCGGTGGGGGGCTAGAAGATGGTGCGAGGAGCCGAGTGGAGGGAGACTATGAAGGAGTGCACAACTGCGAGATCGATATTTAGGTAGAGGGGGCGAGAACGTGCGTTGTTGCGCAATGGCGTAGCCATGAAAAATGTCCCATGAGCTAGGGGGCCAAGCATTGCTAATCCTTTACGAGGAGGGCCAATTCATCAACTTAATCCATTTTTACCAGCAATTGTCTAATGATCACATTCATATTAGCCTCGATATATAGTGATGTTAGGGGGGCAGGGCCCTTGCTGCCCCCTGTCTTCGCCATTGTGCGCGCGTCTGAGAGATGAAGCGGATGGCGTGGATGATGAGAGGGGGGCATTGGATATATAATTAATGTGGGTGTATTAGCTATATATGTAATCCTATATAGAGTGGTATAGATTGATCGATGTGGACATGGGAAAGAGGGTGAGACCTCACTAGATATATAGATTGATCGGTTTATGTGCAAAACTATGAAAGACCTAGCTATATACACACACACATAGAGGAACATCGATCATTGCACATGCACGTGAGAGATAAAGAATACCCGATATGATGGAGAGGGGGATGTGTGTGTGTGTGTGTGCCTTCATGGGAGACCGACCTGAAGAAAAAGATTGCATGTGTGCGATAGATAATGCCGACTGGTAGTGTGTGTGCATGCATGCACGAGAGAAAGTTAGTGGTACAATTATAAAGAGAAGACCAATGTGTCGATGTAAAAGACTAGGTGAGGCCATAATCAATGTAAAGTTGAATTTAAATATTTGAATAAGAGATTATGATGTTTGAAACCCATGCATGCATGAATATAACGGATATCTGCGCGGTGTGGTTTGGAAACGAGCATGTTGTAATGTATACACATTGAACAAGGTCAGACTGGTTTGAATTTGAGATACTGATGGCAGACATCATTTGGCCACATTGCATCCGTGCATGGACACACTATTCTAATTGGAGATGATGGGTGGCTTTCGCATCACATATCTATATCTATACCCCTATATATATATATATTTTTTTATATAGTGTGCGGATAACTTTAACTTTGAAAGATGGTCGTTGGATGAGGCCAATCCGATGGTGCGGAGCTGGCAAATTTGAGCACTACTGGTCGTTGGATATCATCTAGATTCCACCAGATTTTGCCACATGTACAATATAAAAGACTCTATGGTTGAACTTAAGCATAATGCATAAACCTCAAAACACAAGCACTTCTTCTTTGTTCTACAATCTTCCATATCAGAATTGCCCAAATGTTTTTCTACATGATTTGTTTTTACTTTATGCCTTACAACGCACAATTCCATGAATCTTAAAATAGATTAGCTTTCTTATAAAAACTAGATGATTTTGAATGAAATGAACTATAAGAATTAAACGAACATCTACATCATTTATATATGACTCAAAGCTTGCATGCTATAATGTGGTATGTATTCATAATTTGTTTGCCAAATCTCATGCGTGCAATGCACGTGTACCTTACTAGTCTAAATGGTGTCTGTGTGTGTTGTGCGTGTTAAACACATTATACGTAGTATATCATACTAGTCTAAATTGTCTTTTTTTTCTTTTGGATACACGTTAAGCTTGTTCTCCTGAAATTTCAAGCCGCGCCTTGTTATGCCGAAATTTCAAGCTAGTGTCTCTGTCTATCGTGCTGCGAAACTCCCGCCTCTTCAACTCGCGCCTTGTTACCCCGAAATATTTAAGATAAATCTTTGTCTCGTTGTGCTCCGACAACTCCCTCCATCTCAACCCACGCCTTGCTATTCCAAAATTACAACACGCGAGAACTCCCACCTCATGTGAAATCCTGACACGTGAAATGCCTGTGATACCCCTGAACCGAAAGAACCGCCTCAAATCGATGGGGGTACTTTCGTAACTTACCCCACATTTCGGACAAGCGTGTCCCTAAGCATGGTTCCCCCACTCCCATCCCATCCGCCCACCCATTCGTACACCAAGGCCGGCAAAACCTGCGAAGCCCCACACCCTCCTCCGCCCGCCACCCAGCCAAAGCCTCTTCCCCGACGACGTCGTCCACAACAACATCTCGACGTCCCTCATCCACCGTACAGGATGAGCATCCATCGTCGATCTGGTCGTCCCGCCGGTTCAGCCACCCCGTCCTCCACCTCCAAGGAGCTGCTCTGACGTTCCCCTCATATTTCGCGCCACCTCCATTCCCACACCGTCGTCTTCACCTGCACCACCAGAAGAGCATCATCATCACCGTTTCCTCGGATGAAGCTGCGGCCTAATCAGCGCCACCAAAGAGGTTGTACACTAATCGCCGCATTTTATTCTTGATTCGATCTCACGGTGCTGCCGGCGCTCGGTCCCGAGCTGACACGGCACGGCTCCATCCACGGCGGCGTCACCGGCCACTTCCTCCATGGCATCGCTCCCTCGGCGGTGATGTCCACATCAACAGGAGGTGCTGCTGCTTTAACTCTCGCTCGCGCGGCTGCTCTGCTCTTGCTCTCGTTCCCCTACCTCGTCTGCTCCTGCTCGCGCTGCTGCTCTCGCTCTTGCTCTTGCTTGCGATGCTGCTCCGATTTAGCTACACTTCAGTCGACTAATCGACTTTTGGGTTAGTCAATTTTCAGAGGGTGGGGGGCTAACCGGAGTTAAGGAAGAACCAGCCGCAGCGGGGAGGGGGCTCGCTGGAGAGGTACCCCACTATCTATCTTAGGGTTCAGGGTGGGGGCAGTGGTCGCCGGCGGTGGTGGGGAGGTGGCGTGGGGATCGCCGGAGAAAAAGCTCGGTACTGGGGGGCCTACAGGGATGGTCGGGGCGGCGGCGGACCAGCGGTGGGGAGTGTTTTCGGGGCAGGCGGGGCGGCGCAACGTCGACCGCGGGCGATGGGGGCGGCTGTTTGGCCGGTGCTGGCTGGCGGCTCAGGGGGTGGAGGTTGAAGATGAACTACATGCCCTTGATTTCGTATCCAACAGCTGCAAAATCGACTGACCAGAGATGAAAAAGTCAGTCGACTGACGTGTAGACTCACCTCGAGTGCGTTCAGTTTCGATAGTAAAAATCAGTTTTGATAGCAAAATTCAGTTTCGACGGTTAAGTTCAGTTTCAACAGTTAAATTCAGTTTCGACAGTTAAGTTCGGAGATGAGCGGTTGATGTATACATCTATCACTTTGTGGTTATGTATTTTACGTCATCTATTGGAGATTCTATTAGAATTCCACTCAGGTTAACGTTGTCTCTCTTGTCCTGCTTCAGCCTCGGTGTCGTACAACTCGCCGGAGCTACTCGAACGACGAAACCCTCCATCACAGCGGAGCAGTACCTCGGGCTCCATCTCCAAACGCCTAAGGTCTTCTTCCCTTCCTTCGACAGCCAAGTCAGCCGGAGCATCCTCACCGGCCAACCCAATCACGCTGAGATCGACATGGCTTCGCCAAAGAGGTTGTACACTTCTTGTGGTTTGACTTAATCTCGCCGTTCTTCTTTGCATCCTGTGATCTTCCAATTCTTGTGAACCAAACACCCAGATTGGCAGAAATCATGTGTTTTTAAATTCTCTGTTTTGCACGTGCATTCCTATCCAATTCATGTCTATTTCCTATCCCTGCATTGTTAGAATCCCAAAATTCAAACAAGCCCTTACATAATTACTTCTGTTACAGATATGTGTCAAAGAAAACCTTGTGTGGTTTGTCCTGCTCCTGTGGTGTTGTGTTCCACCCCACCTTAGCTGCTCCAACGATGGAAGGGTTCACCATAGCAGGGATCCGCTCTCCATACTATCTTTCGCCGCCTTAGATCTTCTTCCCCGCCGCCGGCAGCCACGACAACTGCATTACCATCATCAATTGAGCAGATGACCTTGAGGACTACACCAGTCCGCAAGAGAGGTCGCACTCTTCCGTGTCTGCTTACGTTATGCATTGCTTAATATGATGACATGCTACTTTATCGTCGTGTTCACCTATTAGACTCTGACTCAGGTCCAAACTTATGCTGAAACTTGAGTTTTTAAATGGTTGTGGGGTACATATTGGGGCAACAATCAGTACTATCTGTCTACTATCTGGTTAATCTCGGGTGTCTACTATGAGTTTCATGTTGGGTGCAAACAAACATTAAAGGAGCCATTTTCTGTATTTTTAACTAAAGTTATTATCTGCCTGCTATCATTTGTTTTGGGTCTATCCACAGTTTGCTACCATCACTCTGAATTTGTGCATGCACTCCTTACATAATCTCACTATGTTTTATTCCTATGCATGTCAGTTATTGTACACAATGGAACTGAACATGTAGAGCAAAAGAGACGAGCCTTGCATGCCAATAAAATTTCATGCAGACGTCGCTCCATGGTGGGCGCAAAGGCAGCCCCCTCCACCCATTTCGGATCGTAATCAAGAGGAAGATAACTGTTCTGAGGGGGATTCAGAAGCAGAAGACCACTCCTATTTACCTCATGAGGTCTTCGCTCTAACTTGGCATGCTGATGTTGGTAAAATCATGCATATGGTGCCTTGCATTGCTTACTGTATACATCAAAGATGTCATCTGCTTAGTTTAGACATGCTTTGTGTCAATGCCATCTGTTTAGTTTCTTTATCGTATATGTGAATCATGCAATGCCATCTTGTTTAGCCAGGCATCATATATGTGAATTTTGCAATGCCACCCTGGTTAGCCAGTAATCTTATATGTGAATTATATCATGACATCATTTTTTATTACGTGTTAAATTTGTCAAGAATTTTAGTACATTCAATTACTCTTCCTGTGCATCATCCATTCGGCACGGTCATGGAAAAATCTAGAGTGGAAACAAGGTCTTCAGAGCAGACAATGCTATCTGACGAAGCGCATGTCTTGCTGGTTACAGATAGCTCCTCAGAGGAGGATTCAGAGACAGATGACCAGTCCTCTGCCCCCCCCCCCCCCGAGGTGCATGCTCTAACTTGGCAGGGTTATGTTGCTCATATCGTGCGTATGGTATCTTGCATTGCTATGTCATTTGCTTAGTTTAGACATGCTTTGTGTGAATGTCACTTGTTTAGTGTCTAATTACCATATATGTGAATTATGCAATGCCGTCTTGTTGCAAGACATTATATATGTGAATTATGCAATGCTATCTTGTTGCAAGGCATTATATATGTGAATTATGCAATGCCATGATGTTTAGCCAAGCGTCATATATGTGAATTATATCATGTCATCCTTTTTTTGTATTTCTCATTGCTTTTGTCGACAATGTTTGTATATTCAACTGCTCTTCCTGTGCATCAGCCATTTGAATTGGTGATGGAGAAATCTAGAGTGAAAACAAGGTCTTCAGAGCAGACAATGCTACCTGGTGAAGCAGATATCTTGCTGGTTACAGATAGCTCTTCAGAGGAGGATTCAGAGGCAGTTGACCAGTCCTATTATCCCCCTGAGGTGTATGCTCAAACTTGGAAGGGTTATATTACTCATGTCATGAATATGTTGTATTGCAATGCTTAGTTTTTACCATATACACGATATTGAATGCCATCTCCTTAGTTGACACATCATATATGCGATTGCCCTCTGCTCACTTCCTTAGTATATAAATCATATATTTGAATTATATCATGCCATGATGTTTACATAGACAGCATGTATCTGAATTATGGCATGCCAACCCATTTTCTAAAGACATAATATAGTTATATCATCTCATCCTGTTCACACTTCACATAGTCATCATATTTTGAATTATGTCATTCTATCCGTGAATTATATCATGCCATCATGTTTCCATCGATGGCGTGTTTGTAATTTATGGCATGCCAACCATTCTAATAGACACACTGTATAGTTATATCATGTCATTCTGTTTACATAGTCATCATATTTTGAAGTATGTCATTCTATCTTGTTTAGTTAGCCATCATACATGTGAAATTGTGTCATGCTATCATGTTTAATTAGCCATCATATATGTGAAATCATGTCCTGCTATTCTGTTTGGTTAGACAACATAATTGTGAATTATTTCATGCGCTGTTTTCTTCCCTACTATCCATTGCACCTGTCTATCTTACAATGTCTGTACATTCAATTACTTTTCTTGTTTATCAGCCATTTCAATTGGAGGGGGTGATGGTAGTATCTGTGGGAGTAAAAACACGGTCTTCAGAAAAGATTGTGCTACCTGTCAATGGAGATAGAACCACGGTTGTACTTGCCCAAGAACCAGCCCCACCACACATAACCCAGACTCACGCAGATTGTACCCCTACCCAGTTGGACAGAGAACCAGCTACACCCCTTCTAACCCCAACCCCAATAGATAGTAACCCAGTTCCCGTTGACACAGCACCGTCTCCACCACAGAGCACCCAAACACGAGCAGTTAGTAAGGCAACTACAGTGCCCAAAGAACGAGGACCACCACTCCGAACCCCAAGTCAACGCTTAAAGCAGAAGAAGAATTGTTCTCAGGTTAGGTTCCGTAGCTGTGGTTCATACTACTTTGCTCTTGCATCACTGTATTTACTCATACCAACTAATTTCAAATTTGAAGGATGCAATTGAAACTCCAATGGCGCAACAGGTATGTTTTAAACCTGTTTCTTTAACGTGTTTGCTGTTGTAACTTGCTCTATGTTGATTTCAGTTTCAATTGAATAAACAATTATATTCTCATGCCATGCACCTTACAAGTGTTGTTTTTGCTGTGTAGTTTCCCACACTTATATTTTGTCTAAGCTACTTTGTCTTAAATAGATATGATTTGAACGGTATCTATCTCGATTTGGCAACATAAACTAGAATGATATAGACCATACAGTGACCATACTACATAGATATATGTTTGTTTCATGTTGTTATCCTGTCCACCTTACTACTGAACTAGTTTACCAAAATGAGTTTCATATACTACATTGTAAACCTGTGATGTGTTTGTTTGTTTCTCTTTAGAATGCGGATAAAATATTGGAGAAGAGTACCCCGTTATGCAATGGTACAGGAAGTAATGCAGATAAGGTTCAAGATAGTGAGACATCCCTGTTGGTTTCCAAGAAAGCTGATAAAAATTATATTGAAGACACTGAGACAACCCCAAAGTCCTGTCTTGATGTAGTGTTCGGGTTACTAGCTACTACTGCTGGCACCAGCTCTTCGAACTTGCTGCCTGAATCAGTTCGGCTTCTTGAGTCTCAACTTCAAGTTGAAAGAAATCGATCAGATGTTATGCGACAGGAAGACGAAGGACTGAGGAAGTCCCTGTGGAATTCAGATGCATACTTTCTGGTGCAACAGCAAGTGCTGGAGGATTTAAGCGCCAGACAAGAGAAAGTTAATAAGCTTGCTAAGCATCTTGCCAGCATTATGGGTACCCAGGATATTGCTTCTTGAGCTCTTCTGAAGTGGTTTCAGTTCTGGACTTGTTTTGCTGCGGCATTTATATGCTGCTTTGTTCCCTATATTTGCACTGGTGGCGAACTTTGATGCCCAGTGGATGTAATATGTGTAATAGCCATGATAGCCTAGCGTAAGTTGCTTGCATGTTTATTTCCTTATTGTCCTATTTATTTGTTTTCTTGTGGTTAGTGCAGTTCTTTTTCCGCGGTTTGCTAGTGGCTGCAATAACCTATTTTTTAAAACTAGGACACATTAACCATGGGCTACATATTTATTGTAGTTAACATGGGCCTCGTACGGGCCGTAGAAACAATGGGCCTTCTAAGGGCCGTAGAAACAATGGGCCTTCTATGGGGCGTAGAAACCATGGGCCTTATACAGACCGTTGACACAATGGGCCTTCTATGAGCCGTATCATCAATGGGCCTTCTACGGGCCGTATGATCGGTTGGCCAACCATGGGCCAATAACAGACCACATTATGGTCGTAAATGGGCTAGAGTTGAAATCGTCCGTTCATGGGCCGACCATAACGGGCCGTCGTTAATCGGCCGTATTTGATGATGCTATGAAAATGGCCCAACGTATTAACGGGCCACAAACGGGCCGACTATAACCACGGGCTGAATTTGGCCCACAAGCAGAAAATGACAGTAACGGGCCGAAAGTAAACGAATGCTGGAAATGAGCCCAAGAATAGATGGGCCCTGAGAAAGCCGAAAGATAACATGGGCTGGAAACAGCCCAACGGAGGAATGGGCCGTTAATGGGTATAAAGTGATACACTGTTCATTACGGGCCGGTTTTACCACGGGCCGTTAATGGGGCGAGGGTTACTAAGGGCCTCATATGGGCCAAAAGACGTCATGGGCCATACATGGGCCAGAAGTTAAAACAGGCTGGAATTATATTGGACGGCCCAAATGACGCTACTGGGCCTAATTCGGATATGCCGTAAACGGGCCCTGGGTTAGCGGGCTGTAAATGGGCTATATGCGAGCATGCCGTTAACAGGCTTGTCGTGGGCCGGCCCGCCACCTTTTGACCAAGTCAAACGGGCCGGACTTTTCACATGAATGGGCCTCTGTTGGGCCGTGCCACGTGTCGACGTATCATAGGCACTTTGGGTCCAATGAGTGGATGACATCTGTCCCAACGGCGAGCCGACACGTGTTCCCTCCAGCCAATGATTTTACACGTGGAAAATCCCCATTGGTCAGGGCTGTTAACGGGTTATCGGATCCAAAACCGGACCCGATAGCTTAACGGCGTTTCGTTACGATGGATGCCATGTGTCAGTCACCCTTGATGAAAGCACTTCTGTGATGCGCGATTTATCGTCATGGAAGTGGACACTTCCGTGATGATAATTTTGGTAATGTCATGCAACACTTCTACGACAGCACAGGTATGACTATCTTGATTCTGTCATAAAATTGTCATGGATGTACATGCATGACAGAAAACGTGACCTACTGTGACAAACTTGTATCATCACGGAAGTGTATTTTTTTGTAGTGAAACTGGTACATGTTGGACCGACGGGCTACTCTTTCTTCTTCTTCCCGTTCCTCGGGGAGTTCCCCTGTTTGGAGGAAATGGATGGTGTGCTGCGCCCATGCTGGAGCCTGGGGCTCGACAACGAGGACAAAAGGCTCATCTTCAACCGTAGGGGCAGCTGTCTCTACGGTCAGGGCTTGAGGCCCTGCTGGAGGTGGTTGCCCCTCGGCAAGCTTGGGGTACCCGGCAACCTCCTTGCCGGCGGCTCCTGGGAGCTCGACGGGAAGGTACTTGTCGGGGCTTGTCTTCCTTCGCTTGTTCTGCCCTGTTTATGGATCAATGGATGTCTGAATTAACTGAAGTACAAAGGTACCTGGTTCCACAGGCAACTTGAGGGCAGCGTGTTTCGACAGGTTGTCGGCAATGCTATTCTCCGCTCGGGGGACGTGCTCTGCCTGTAGGCCGTCAAAATGTTCTTCCAACTTCCTCACTTCCTTCATGTAGGCTTCCATCAACGGGCTCTAGTAATCCTTGTTAACTTGCTTGATGACGAGCTGCGAATCACCTCTGACGATGAGCTTCCTTATTCCGAGATCTGCCGCGATCCTAAGACCAGCAAGCAATCCGTCGTACTCCGCCATGTTGTTTGTTGATTTTTCCCGAGGAAAGTGCATCTAGATCATGTACTTGAGGCGCTCTCCGGTGGGTGAGACAAGTAGGACACTGGCACCAGCACCTTGTAGTGAGAAAGCCCCATCAAAGTAGATAACCCAATCGCGGTACGTCTCCTTGCCGGGAAGGGCGGTCTCTTGAATCTCTTCATCGGGTGTCGGAGTCCATTCTGCTATGAACTCTGCCAAGGCCCGGCTCTTAATCGTTGAAGTACTTTCAAACTTGTGGCCAAAGCTTGACAGCTCCAATGCCCACTCCACAATCCTCCTAGTTGCATCTGGGTTGTGTAAGATTCGTTGCAAAGGGGGGCGGGTGACAACGGTGATCTTGTGCGCTTGGAAATAGTGACACAGCTTTTTTGAGGCCATGAGAAGGCCAAAAAGTAGCTTATGTATGCCCGAGTATCTTGACCTAGCCCCCTGCAAGAGGGAACTGACAAAATAGACCGGGCTCTACACCACCTTCTTCTTTTGTTCCACTCCGCCTACTCGCGCAACCTCTGTCTTGCCGGGATCGGGCCTTGCTGCAGGTCCCATATCGCCAGCCTCAGGTCGTGCCGGGGCACACCCTGACCCACCATCCGATAGCTTAGTCATCGCCGCTATTCCTTCCTCAAGTTCCCTCTATGCCACAAGCGCGGCACTAACCACTTGGTTCGTTGCCGCTAGATACAGCAGCAACGGCTCTTGTGGCTTAGGTGCAACGAGTGTCGGCGTGGAAGAGAGGTACCTCTTCAGATCTTGCAGCGCTGCCTCTGCCTCCAGAGTCCATTTCATTGGACCCGCCTTTTTCAAAACTTTGAAAAAGGGGAGGGCGCGCTCAGCAATTGGAGATGAACCTACTTAGGGAAGCAACGCAGCCGGCGAGCCTTCGGACGTCCTTGACCCGTCTTGGCACTTCAATCTGCTCGATCGCCTTGATTTTGTCGGGATTTGCTTCGATCCCATGCTGTGACACGAAGAACACAAGAAGCTTGCACGACGGAACACCGAAGACACACTTCTCAGGGTTAGGCTTGAGGTTGATCTTGTGCAAATTTGCAAATTTTTCTTCTAAGTCTTGTATGAGTGTCGCCCTGTCCTTGGTTTTGACCATTATATCATCCATATAAGCTTCCATATTTCTATGCAGCTGTGGCTCAAACCCAACTTGGACTGCTCGAGCAAATGTCGAACCAACGCTTTTCAACCTGAAAGGCATCCGTACAAAATAGTACGTACCACATGGGGTGATGAATGCGGTATTTTCTTCGTCTTCCTTCATCATGAAGATCTGGTGGTATCCTGAGTAGGCGTCGAGGAACGATAGTAGGTCACAGCCAGCAGTGGAGTCCACTATCTGGTCGATGCGTGGCAAGGGGAAAGGATCCTTTGGATAGGCTTTATTGATATCTGTGTAGTCAATACACAGCCTCCATTTCCCATTTGCCTTATGCACTACCACTGGATTGGCCAACCACGTGGGGTGGAGTACTCCTCTGACCAAGCCCGCTGCCTCCAACTTCCTGATCTCTTTGATGATGAACTCTTGCCTCTCCAAAGCTTGCTTTCTGACCATCTGCTTGACGGGCCGTGCATGAGGACAGACAGCAAGATGGTGCTCAATCACCTCCCTGGGAACGCCGGGGATGTCAGATGCTTGCCATGCAAACACATCGACATTCTCCCACAGGAAGGCGATGGGCATGCTTTCCTATTTGCTGTCAATGTTGGAGCTTATAGTGAAAGCTCCACCCGTGTCGTCCTCCTTGACGGGCACCTTCTTGGTCTCTGGTGGTGTAGCTCTGGATTTCTTGCTCTTGCCAGTGGAGGTCTCTGGCATGTCCTCGACGGGAGCACAACACTATGAGGAGGTGCACTTGCCGGAGTGGGTGCAGGAGGTGGTCTTGCCGGTCTTCTTCCCTCCCGGGGCTCCAGTGGCAGGAGCAAGTGCCTTGGTGGCATCTGCTGCAACTGCCTCCCGGTAGAGTTGGTCGGCACAGATGAGTGCGTCCTTCTTGTCGGAGGGGACGGTGATGATGCTCACTGGCCCGGGCATCTTCAATGTGTTGTAAGCGTAATGTGATGCTGCCATGAACTTGGCCAGCGCTGGGCGGCCAAGGATCCCATTATAGGGCAAGGGGATTTGGGCAACATCAAAAATGATCCTTTCCATCCTATAGTTCAGTTCGCCCCCAAATGTGACGGACAGCATAATTTTACCTTTCGGTTGATTCCTTCCCGGACTGACCCCTTGAAACGTGCCCGTCTCTTCGAGGTCCCCATCAGGAATCTGCAGCCTCTTGATCACAGTAGGCGAGATTAGGTTCAGACCGGCCCCACCGTCAACTAGCACTTTTGTCACCTTGAGGTTCCGTATTGTTGGTGAAACCAACAATGGCAAACACCCGACCGCAGTTGTGCGATCAGGGTGGTCCTCGGTGTCAAAAATGATAGGCGTGTGGGGCCACTTCAGTGGCTTCTAGGCGTCAAACAATGGCTCTGCCGTAGTGACTTCACGCGCCCACTACTTCAGTTGGTGGTGAGAGGTATGCAAGGAGGCCCCACCGTCGATGCACATGGCCTCCGTAGCTTTCTAGAACTCATGCTTGTCGGCATTCTGGGAACGGGGATCCCCAGACTTGCCTGCCTGCAGCCCGCAGGGTGGCTCCACCAGTGGCCCTGTACGCCCCATCTTCACCAGCAAACATTCAAGACCCCCGCGAGGGGCCAAGCCTCGCGAGGCGGACAATTCAAGACCTCCTCAAGGGCGGCCTCACCAGGTTGGCTCGCAATGGGCAGAGAGATCAAGGCGAGGGGCGCCTCACGAGGTTTCTGTGACGCAAGCCATGACGTCTGGAGCCAGGCAGGCGCCAGCGCGCGCAGTGTCCTCGTTTCCTCTTTGGTGCTAAAGGGGGCAAGCGCAGACGAGGAGTCCCGAGGCATCAGGCAAAGGTTTCCATATCGGTGCAACAAGACCAAGACCAGCAGGACGGCAGGACGGAGTTCACCGTGGAGCCCAAGACGGCGTCACCACCAGAGCCTTTGGCAGGTGAAGACTACTTTCGTCAAGATAGCTTGTACTAGTTGTATCCCTTTGAATTGGCCGTTGTGGGATCCCCTCCCGCCTAATATTTGGGAAGAGGACCAGGGCCTCTATAAATAGGACTAGCCACCACCGTAGGGAGGCATCTCATCTTGGACTAGATCCATTCCACCAAGGCCACCAGACAAGCTCACCGAGCTCAAGAACACCTCTCCTCGGGAGGCTGTTCCTCCCTTATAACTGTTCATCCTCAGCCCAAGAGGCAATCCACCACACCACACTGGAGTAGGATATTACACCACAATGGTGGCCCGAACAAGTATAAATCTTGTGTCTCATGTTCTTTGGGTTCGTCGAGCTAGGCTGCGAGATCATAGAGTGCACGAGCTAGAGAGGGGGAGAGATCTTTGTGCGCACCCAGGTGTTCGAACCTCAAGGGTTTTGCCGGAACCCGAAATCCAACATTTGGCGCACCAGGTAGGGGTGCGCTAAAGCTTTCCTCTTCGTCGATCCGCGCTTCACCACTCCATCACGTTCATGGCCGACGCTCGCCGGACCCACGCTGAGCGCCAGGCCGCTCTCGCCACCCGTGTCGCTCAGACCGCCCCTGGCGGCGGACCTCCCCGTTGTTCTCCGTCACGCGCCGCCAACGCCGCCTCTTCTCCGACTGGATCGACGGGCGCCCTCCACAGCGCCGGGGGGCTCCGGGCCTTCACCCCCGCCTTGCAGCGGTGCAGTGGCCGCACAAGTTCAAGCCGGAGATGCCGCCCTATTACGATGGTGCGGCAGATCCAGCAGCCTTCTTGCTGGCATATGAGGAAGCCGTCTTGGAGGCAGGTGGCAATGGTAAAGTCATGGCCAACTGGCTCCCAGTGGCCCTGGCAGGCGCGCCACTCCTGGCTCCTCCATCTGCTGGAATATTTTGTGGCCTCCTGGGAGGAGCTGTGTGACCTCCTGGCTCACAGGCGCCTCCCTCGGATCATCACGCCAAGCCGTTCTTTCGCCAGATCAGCATCGTCTCCATGCAGCAAGGGGCTCCCCCGGGTTGGGCGGCGCCCAAGGACGACCTGATCTTCAACTCGGGCGGTCACCCAGTCACCACCGTCAGCTCAGGCATGCTTCCGATGCTTTGCACGCCCACCATTTGCGGCATAGCCGTTACCAAGACCCTCATCGACGGCGGCGCTGGCCTCAACATGCTCTCCGTGGAGGCTTTCAGCCTCCTTCAAGTACCACTCAAGCGGCTCCGCCCCAGCAAGCCTTTTTACGGGATCAGCGGCGGCTCCTCCGACCCCCTGGGGCAGATCCGTCTCCCCGTGACTTTCGGCACACGCAACAACTACCGCGCCGAGCTGATCGACTTCGACATCGCCCGCATCGACTGGCCGTACAACGCCATCCTCGGGTACGCGGCGCTGGCCCAGTTCATGGCAGCTACTCATCCTGCCTACAACCTCATGAAGATGCCAGGAAGCAAGGATGTCCTCATAGTGGTCGGAGACACCAAGGAAGCCGTGGCGGCCCTCAAGCTCGCCTTCAGGGCCATGGCGGCAGCTTGCCCGACCGACAAGGCGGTGTCCAGAACCAAGGGGGCTGCGCCGACCAAGAAGAAGCAGTTGTTCACTCAGGGTCAAGCCAAGACGAAGCAGATACCGGTCGACAAGTACGGGGCCTCTGGCGCCACCTTTACCATAGGCGCCGACCTCGCCCCAGATCAAGAAAAAGAGTTAGTGGACTTCTTGCGGGCGAACAGGGAAGTATTCGCCTAGGAACCCAAGCAGCTGGCTGGGGTCCCGAGAAGAGTGATCGAGCATCATCTGAGGGTATGCCCCAATGTGCGCCCTGTGAAGCAGAGGGCAAGGCGGCAATCCAGAGAGAAGCAGTCCTTCATTGTTCACGAAACCCACAAGCTGGAAGCAGTGGGTGTCATTCGCGAAGTCCGGTACCCAGAGTGGCTGGCAAATCCGGTCATCATGCCGAAAAAAGGAGGGAAGGAGCACATGTGTGTCGACTTCACCAACCTCAACAAGGCTTGCCCTCAAGACCCGTTCCCGCTGCCGCGCATCGACCAGATTGTCGACTCCACCGCCGAGTGCGATCTGCTATGTTTCCTGGATGCGTTCTCAGGTTACCACCAGATCAAGATTGGGGTGGAAGATGAGGAGAAAACAGCTTTCCTGACCCCATGTAGGGTGTACTACTACACTTGCATGCCATTCAGACTACGCAACGCCGGAGCAACCTTCCAGCGACTGATGCACATCGCCTTGGGGAAGCAGCTCGGAAGAAACGCTGATGCCTACGTCAACGACATTGTGGTGAAGTCTCGGGTGGCAAGAACTCTGATTTAGGACCTGGAGGAGACCTTTGCGATCCTACGCCATGTGGACCTACGGCTCAACCCAGAGAAGTGCGTGTTTGGTGTCCCTCCGGGCAAGCTGCTGGGCTTCCTCGTGTCACATAGGGGGATCGAGGCCAACCCAGAGAAGGTCAAGGCAATCGAAGACATGAAGCCACCACAAAACCTCAAGGAGATGCAGAAGCTTGCAGGCTGCGTGACTTTCTTGGGGTGCTTCATCTCCAAGTTAGGGGAGCGCGCATTGTCATTCTTCAAGCTGATGAAGAAGAAAGGTTCGTTCAAGTGGACCCCCGAGGCCGTCCTGGCATTTCAAGACCTCAAGAGATACTTGACCAGCCCGCCGGTGATGGTGGTGCCTCGTCCTCGCGAGCCCTCGGTACTCTACCTAACTGCCATAGCTCACTCCGCCAGCGCGGCGCTGGTGGCCCTCAGGGAGGGGCCCGAGGTCAAGGACGCGCCAAGTGGAGTCGCCAAGCCGGATGAGGTAGCTCAGCACCAAGGCGATGCTCCTGAGACAGCGGCTGCCCTGACAGGTCATCAAGCCCCAGGAGCTGGAAACCCGCAGGAAACACCTCAGTCCCCGGGAGCCAAAAACTCTGTCAGCTCCCCCACCCTTGTCGAGCACCCAGTGTACTTCGTCAACATAGTCCTGTGAGATGCGAGGGCGCGATACCCCATGCCTCAGAAACTCTTGCTCCGCTCCTGATGGCCTCGCGGGGGCCAGCGCGTGCAGTGTCCTCGTTTCCTCTTTGGTGCTAAAGGGGGGCAAGCGCAGACGATGAGTCCCGAGGCATCGGGCAAAGGTTTCCGTATTGGTGCAACAAGACCAAGACCAACAGGACGGTAGAACGAAGGTCACCGTAGAGCCCAAGACGGCATCACCACTAGAGCCTTTGGTAGGCGAAGACTACTTTTGTCAGGATAGCTTGTACTAGTTGTCTCCCTTCGAATTTGGCCGTTGTGGGATCCCTTCCCGCCTAATATTTGGGAAGAGGACCAGGGCCTCTATAAATAGGACTAGCCACCACCGTAGGGAGGCATCTCATCTTGGACTACATCCATTCCACCAAGGCCACCAGACAAGCTCACCGAGCTCAAGAACACCTCTCCTCGGGAGGTTGTTCCTCCCTTGTAACTGTTCATCCTCAGCCCAAGAGGCAATCCACCACACCACACTAGAATAGGGTATTACACCACAACGGTGGCCCGAACCGGTATAAATCTTGTGTCTCATGTTCTTTGGGTTCGTCGAGCTAGGCTGTGAGATCGTAGAGTGCGTGAGCTAGAGAGGGGAGAGATCCTTGTGCGCACCCTAGTGTTCGAACCTCAAGGGTTTTGCCGGAACCCGAAATCCGACAGTGCTCGCCGGACTCGTCGTCTTCATCATGATCACCATCTCCCTCCTTCTTATCTCAGCCCCGAGCGGGCCTCTCTTGTTTATTTTCCTTGCCGCGGCGACCTCCTTGGCCACTACGCTTCTTGTCGGACCCCTTAGCACCATCTTGACCCTTCTCCTTGTCCCGCCTCTCGTACTCAGCCTTCTGCTTTCCCGTGAGCGGCTCAACCTGCTGGCAGTTCTGGAGGTTGTGACCCTTGGTGCGATGGATCTTGCAGTACTGCTTGTTGGAGCCTCCCGGCTTGTCGGGAGCCGCCAAGGCCCGGCAGGCGGCGCACCCGGCCACTTCCTTGCCGAGGTCGTCAGCCTTGGCCTTCTTGGTGGCGCCGAGGTCATTGGCTCCCTCGACGTCAATTACAGTCTTGCCCTTATGCTTTCTATTGCGGCGCCGGCCCTTCTTTGCTGGGGCGACGTCTTCATCTGTGGAATTGGTTTCCGTGTCGGCATCTTCGCCGGGGTACTTTCTTCCTTCTTCAGCTCGAGCGCATTTGTCGGCCAGAACATATAGTTCGGCCACATCCTTGACCTTGTTCATCGCTAGCTCTTCGCGCATCTTGCGGTTGCGCACATTCTGATGGAATGCACTGATGACAGCGGCGGGATGAACATCTGGGATGTTGTACTGCACCCGGCTGAACCTCTGTATGTACTTGCGCGGGTTTTTGCCTTCTTTTTGGGGGATGCCATACAGATCGCTTGCCTAGCCATGAGCTTGGTGGCCTCCCGTAAAGGCGCCAACAAACTCATGGCACAAATCCGACCAAGATGAAATAGAATCCACTGGCAAGTGCATCAACCATGACATGACATTGGGTTTAAGCGCCAATGGGAAGTAATTGGCAAGCACCTTGTTATTGCGAGCTCCAGCAGCTTGCATCGCGATGGTGTAGATGTTGAAGAACTCTGACGGGTGAGTTTTGTCATTGTACTTCTCGCCGACATCAGGCTTGAACGTGCGGTGAGTGGGCCACTGGAACTGCCGTAGCTCGCGGGTAAAGGCCGGACAACCCACCTCATAAGGTAGGCCACCAGAGCCTCCCGGTGCTGGGTGGTCCATAGTGGGCCCTGCCTGCTTATCTGACTGGTGGCACGCTTCACGCCACCGCTCGATGGTGGTTCGAGCATCTTCATATGCTCCTTCTCGAAGAACTTGACGCTGGTCGCAGTGGGTTCGTGGGTCAGACGATGCTGTGGAAATGTTATCACAAGCGTCGACCCGACGAGCCGGTGACCGCAGTCGTGGGCGTGGAGGAGGGGAGTGCATCGTGGTTGCAGCGCCTCCAGTCTTCCCTCCACTAGCACACGTCGGCTCAACAGAGTGTCGATACGAGGGCCCTATTGGTCACAGGTCGTCTTTGTTGGCGATGTTGATGAGGCTTCGAATGGTGGCTCTCCACTCATCGAGCTTCTCCGCAGCAGGAAGAAATTCAAGGAGCAGTTGTACGCGCACTAGTGCCTCCGACGGCGTGGGCGGCGGCGAAAGCTGCATGGAATGTGATGCGCTGCGACCTCTAACCATGTTAGAGGGAGCTCCATCACGCTTTCATGGTTGCGCGCCATTCCCACCAGTGCCTGGATGCGCATGTTGGCCCGATGCGTCCTGGGAGTGACGCATGGGGCTCTTCCCGCGGCGGCGCCCGGGGGCGCCGATGTTGCGGTGTTGCTCATCGTGTGCAACCTGGGAAGGTCGCAGCGTGGGCACCGGCTCGGGCGTCCTGGAGGTCGCCGCGCCGCCCATGGGCAGCACGGTCCCGCTCATGGACCCAGCCGCGTGTGGCTCATCATTGCGGACACGAATGACGCCGCTCGCCTGGCTCCGATCGCTAGAGTGTCATGGATGCTCACGGGCCACTCCTCCACCGCCATCCGCGGTTGTCCCATCCCCCGCCCGTGCTGGCGCGTGCGGTCCGGCTCCAGACAAACCGATCGCCATGATCGTCTTCTTCTTCGGGGACATCACGATGATGGAGTTGATAAGTTGACTTCAAAACCAGATTTTCACAGCTTGCGCCCCCTACCTGGCGCGCTAAAGATGCCGGGGCTCAGGAACGACACCTATGGGATCACAGGGAATCCCTACTACGGTTGCTGGGGCGCGGGGCTGTAAAAAGAGCAGGTTTAGAAGGTCAACGCGGGGGGGGGGGAGTTTATATAGGTTCGGGCCGCAAATCGTGTGTAATACCCTACTCCTGCTGGTTTGCGTTTATCTGGTGTTCTTGGACTAGCTACAAAGCATGCAGGGTCCGAAAAGTTCAAATCCCCTCAAAGTACGCCGCGGGCCTCCTTTTATAGTCAAAGGGGCTGCCGCAGTGGCACACATGAGGTGGAAAGTTGTACAGTAGTCGAGTTTATCGCCTGACATCACGGGACAAAATGCATTAAATGCGCTACCTAGGTGTCCTCTTGCTTTATCGGGGATGGCAACAAAGCCTGTCCCGTCTGTTGCCACTTCGCCTTGCTTCGACACGCGTCCAGGCCAACGAGGCATGCAGCGCCATGTAGGTTGGCAAGCTGCTGAGCTAGCGTGGTGGCAGGGTCTTCACGAAGATCTGCATGCCACCACATAGGTGCTTGACTAGTTGGCTTAGGAGCCACGTACTGCCACGTGGGTACCTGCTTAGTTGGTGGGTCGGCCGCTGAGCTCGGGTGGCGACGGGGCAGCAAGGCCTTGTCGCGGTCTTGCTGATCTTCCCGGCAAGGGTCTTGCTGGGGCCTTGTGGGCGCCCTCGGCAAGAGTCTTGTCGGGGCCTTGTGGATATCTTTGGCAGGAGCCTTGACGGGGCCTCGTGGGCATCCTCGACAAGGAGCCTTGATGTTGTCTTGTTTCTTGGTTCCTATCTAGGCCTCGCAGGCCCTTTGTCTTCACAAGGGTCTGCATGCCACCATGGAGGCGCCTCCCGAGCCTTGGTTCCGATGTGGTTGATGGCGTCGGGACTCTTAGACTCAATGGTGGCGGCCTTGCTGGTGTTGGGCAAGTTGCCCCGGCAAGGCTCTTGACGGGGCCGTGAAGGCCACCCCAGCAAGGGCCTTGCCGGGGGAGTTTCACCTCGCCCCTCTGCTCTTCATGCTTCTGGCCTCGAGCACGGCTCTGGTAGTCTTGTGTCTTTGCTTCCTCTTCTGTCCCGCCAAGCACGGCCACAGGCGTGTGGCTGCGACTGCCCGTGCACAAGTAAAGGGGTACAAAAAGGACCCCTACTTTTGTACACCGACACCTCCCAACAAGCGCTATCGTTTAAGGACCCTAGCTAGGCATCTATAATTTTAATGATGCTCACATGAAAAATAGCAATTGAAACACGAAGGAAGCATCATGAAGCATATGAGAATCACATCTAAGTCTAACATACTTCCTATGCATAGGCATTTTATAAGAAAATAAATTAGCAAGACAAGCTAGATCTAGCATATGCAAGGAAGGAGAAAGAAACAATAGCAATCTCAACATAACGAGAGGTAATGTAGTGACACAAAAATTTCTACAACCATATTTTCCTCTCTCATAATAATTACATGTAGGATCATAAGAAAATTTGACAATTTAGCTATCACAAAACATATTCTTAACACGACCCACATGTATGCAAAGTTGACACTCTTCCAAAATAGTGGGATTAACATTAACTAAAGTCATGACCTCTCCAAACTCACTTTTATCAAAAACTTCATAAGATTGAACATTCTCCAAATATGTGGGATCTAGAGTTGACATTCTCCAAACCCACTTTCAATATTATTGCAAACATTATTATCAATCTCATATTCACCACGGGGCTTAAATAAATTTTCAAGATCATAAGAAGAATCACCCCAATCATGATCATTACAACAAATAGTAGTCATAGCAAAACTAGCATCCCCAAGCTTGAGGTTTTGCATATCATTAACACAATTGACATTAAGAGAATTTATAATAACATCATTGCAATCATGCTTTTCATCGAAGGAACTATCAAGTATGGGTGCAATAGCAACAATCTCATGTTTAACATAAGGAACTATAGCAAATTCATCTTCATAAATATTGGCATCATGGCCACAAGAATAGCAAGCATCATGTTCATCAACGGATATTTCAATCAAATCATCGGAATCATAATTATCTGTAGATTCATGCATATCATTATTTTCTTCCAAAGCAGCGGTCATTCTTTCAATAAATTCTTTGACATAGACATTATGAGCATAGTTTTCATAGCAATATTTAAGTATGTCAAGATTTTCAGATTCGTAGAGAGTAATATCATGCTTTTCAATCAAATAAGCAACTTCATAAGCACCCTTAAAAGCAACAAATTCTTCAATTTGTTCGATGTGGTAGTAACTATAAACACCCTTTGCATAAGAAGATAAGATTTCGTTATCATTAAACTCACATAGGTAGGGGAGGTGTTTTTTAGGGTTCATAGAGCAACAAGTAAACTCATAAATTTTACAAACATTCCAAGCATAACACATCAATCTGTTTATTTGATCCCATAAGATTCTTCCTTTTCAGAAAAACGGTGGCGCACAAAATGAGCATGCTCATCTAAAGATTTTCCATCAACTAGGCTAGTTGGGGTTTCAGCACGAGCGCATAAGGATCGAAGATGATCCAAGTAGAACACTTTAAGTGGATCCATATCAATAGATTTTTAGCAAGCAAATACGCAAGCAAATGGAAGGCACATGGAAACACAAACAAAGATACATGCGGGAAGAAGGCGAAGAAAAGGCAAAGGTTTTCGAAAATCGTTTTAGAAGTGGGGGAGAGGAAACCGAGAGGCGAATGGCAAATAATGTAATGTGAGGGAGAATAGTTTATGATGGGTACTTGGTATGTCTTGACTTGGCGTAAATCTCCCCGGCAACGGCGCCAGAAATCCTTCTTGCTACCACTTGAGCATGCGTTGGTTTTCCCTTGAAGAGGAAAGGGTGATGCAGCAAAGTAGCGTAAGTATTTCCCTCAATTTTTGAGAACCAAGGTATCAATCCAGTAGGAGACAACACACAAGTCACCTAGTACCTACACAAACAATCAAGAACCTCGCAACCAACGTGATAAAGGGGTTGTCAATCCCTTCACGGTCACTTGCGGAAGTGAGATCTAATAGAGATAGTAAGATAAATATTTTTCGTATTTTGTTGTATAGATTAGAAAATAAATATTGCAAAATAGTAAATGAGATGCGATAATAAAAGAGATGCAATATAATAAGAAAGAGACCCGGGGGTCAGAGGTTTCTCTAGTGGCTTCTCTCATGATAGCATGTATTACGGTGGGTGAACAAACTACTGCAATTGATAGAAAAGTGCGTAGTTATGAAGATATCTAAGGCAATGATCATGAATATAGTGTCGGATTTCGGGTTCTGGCAGACCCTTGAGGTTCGAACACTGGGGTGCGCGCGGAGATTTCGCCTCCTACCTACCTGCACCCCTCCGCCTCGCTAAGATCTAAGCTATGGGAAGAACGACACAAAAGACACAGGTTTTATACTAGTTCGGGCCACCATTGTGGTGTAATACCCTACTCCAGTGTGGGGTGTGGTGGATTGCCTCTTGGGCTGATGATGATGAACAATACAAGGAAGAACAGCCTCGCGAGGGTCTGTTCTTGGCTGGGGGGGATGAACTGCTAGGGGGAGTTCAGTCACCCTTCTCTCTCTCCCGGATTTTGATTCTTCCTTCCTACTATGGTGGCTAGTCCTATTTATAGAGGCCCTGGTCCTCTTCCCAAATATCGAGCGGGAAGGGAGCCAACAATGGCGGGCTAATTTGAAGGTGGACAGCTAGTACTAGCTATCCTGACAAAAGTAGTCTTTGCCTGCACAAAGCTCTGCTGGTGACGCCGTCTTGGGCTCCACGATGACCTCCGTCTTGCAGTCCTCCTGGTCTTGGTCTTGTTGCACCGAAATGGCAACCATTGCCTGATGCCTCAGTACTCTGCGGCTGCGCTTGCTCCCTTTCCACCAAAGAGGAAAGGAGGACACTGCGCGGGCTGGCGCCCGCCTGGCGCCTTTGGTCGTCATGGCTTGCGTCATGGGCACCTCGTGAGGTACCCCGCCTTGATCTCTCCGCCTCCTCGCGAGCCAGCATGATGAGGCCGTGCCTGAGGAAGCTCCGTGTTGTCCGCCCCGCGAGGCTTGGCCCCTCGCGAGGGTCTTGGGTCTGTGTTGATGAAGATGGGCCGTGCTGGGCCCCCCTTTGAGCCACGTCGCAGGCCGCAGGCAGGCAAGTCTGGGGACCCCCGTTCCCAGAACACCGACAGTAGCCCCCGGGCCCAAGGCGTGCCCGGACTTGGCCATGCAGGGAGGCGGAAGGGCAAGAGCGAAGCGCCGCGGGCCCTGACAGCCTGCGGCCTTGGGCGCCGCATGGCGGTTGATTGGACGTGGGCGCCTTAGCAACCGCGCGAGTCGATAAAGGAGCGGCATCCGCCTAGGCTTTGCTTTTCGCTTTCTCCGGTTGCTGCTCAGATCCCCTTTCTTGCGCCTCTCCTTCCTTCCTCAAAAATTTCCAGATCTACTCCGACCGCATGACCTAGGAAGCCATGGCGCCTCGTCAGCCCCCGGCTGTAGCTTGGTAATCGTCTGCCCTGGACTCGCCGAACGTGTCAGAGGCGAGCCTCGCCCGGTTGCGCCGGATGGCGGCGGCGCGGGGCATCGACGGGGCAAAGGTGTTCAAGGCCGGCTCCGCCACCCCTGAGGGCCAAGGGAGCACCTTCTATCCGTTCTTCGTAAGTGCCATTGTTGCTGGCCTGGTGCCTCCCTTCTCCGAGTTCTTCTTCTCTGTCCTCCGCCATTATAAGCTACAGGCTCTGCATCTCCACCCCAACTCCGTCCTTCTCCTGGCAATCTTCGCCTATTACTGCGAGGCTCACGTAGGGGTGCATCCCTCAGTGGCCTTGCTGCGCCACTACTTCTACCTCTAGACCTCTTGTGGTCCTGCTTCCGCGTGCGCGAGCTTCATCGCGTATGGTGGTGCCATTGCCATCTCGAACCCCGGGAAAAGGATTGAGGGCTTCAGGAGCAAGTGGGTCTTGGCGGATGCTGGGTGCATCCACCCTCGGCTGATCTTGCCCACGGAGCAGCCCACGAGCTCCAGCGATTGGGGTCGAGCAGAGCTCGCGGACCCCCGCGCGAAGCTGGTGTTGAAGAAGATGGACGTGGATCTGAGGCCGGCCAACATGGCGGCGGCGAAGCTGGCCGGCGCGTCGCTGCTGAGGGAATTCTTGGAGCACCAGCTGGCTCCGCTTCGGCAGTACTCACTTCCGATGTGGAGGCCCCATCCGAGCACCGCGGCCTTGGCCGACGGAGATCTGGCTGCGGCCCTCCAATCTCTGGTCGGGGGCGATGTGGTGAGGTTGGAGGGCGCTCCTACGCCCTTGTTCCTCCGCGACGACTGGGAGCAGGAAGTGGAGTCCATGCCCGTCTTCAATGGGGACGGGCCTGTGCCCATGGAAACTCCCGGGGAATCGGTGGACGTGTCCTCCGACGACTCCAGCGAAGAGGAGGAAGGAGGGGAGCGGCAAAAAGGGCCTCACTCTGAGGCGACTGACGGAGAGTCGAGGGCTCCCCTCCCCCAGCGCAGGTCCCGCGTTCTCCGCCTCTCTCCGAGCGATGACGACGAGGATGATGACGAGCGGGACGGCGGGAGCTTGCCCCCGATCCCGAAGAAGGACAGGACCGGGCTGATCTCCCGCGGGTCTGCCCCGGCCCCGAGGCGGACCGCAGACGCACCTTCCGCTTCCAAGCTTCCCAAGGTTGACCCTTCCAGCCAGCTTTCAGGCTTCAAATTTGGCCGGAGGCCGCCCGAGCTCACTAGCGACGACCCGTAAGAGTTTGATTCTTGTCTTTATTTCTTGTTCTGCTTCTGAGGCTTGATGTCCGCATCTCTTGGATAGGCTGGCGCCCGCAGCAAAGAAGCCGAAGGGAGCTCCTGAGGTTCCATCCATGGCAGCGCCTCTGCCCGCGAAGGAGGGTGACCGCGACGCACAGGCTTCTCCTGCCCGGTCGTCCTCGCGAGGCCTGGCTGAGCCAGCTGGGGCGAGCTCAGCCCCCACGGCCCAAGTGACTCCCGAGGTGTCCTTGCCTGCCGCCGCCACTACAGCCGTTGGGGCGCAACAGACTCCGCCTCAGGATGCTGTGGCTGCGCTGCCGCCTTCTCCTCCTACTTCACCGGCTGCTGTCTCTCCGACTCCTTCTGCCGTTCTGGATCGTGCTGCTGCTGAGCTGGACCGACTGCGGCAGGATCTTCTTAGCATCGACCCTCGCTTGGTGGCCGGGCGCTTGGAGCTGGCTTCAGGATGGGTTCGCTCCGACGCTTCGATTCAGGCGGCGCTGGTCCAGGCCTCGACGGCTTGTGATGAGGAGAAGCAGGTCGTCCTTGAGGCGAAGTCTGCTCGTGACGCAGCCCTGGGGGAGGTGGTCGACGTCCGTGGTCGCTGCAAGGCGCTGGAGGACGAGTTGCAAGGCCTGCGGGACCAGCTCGCGAAAGAGGCCCGCCTTCGCCAAGAGCAGGAAGAAGGCGTGAAGGCTCGCGAGGCGGCCGACAAGGAGGGGGAGGTCAAGCTCAGGAAGCGCCGCGACCGCCTAGGCACGCTGGAGCAGGAGTTGGGGGCGAGGAAGGCCGAGCTGGACGAAAAGGCCCTGGTTCTTGCCGAGGACCGTGTGGCCTTCATGGAGATGGAGGCGAAGGCTCGCTCCTCGCTGATGATGCTTTACGACAGCAGCCTGGAGAGCCCGCTGGCTGGCGCCGAGGACGGCCCCGCCAAGCTGCTTCCCTTCCTAGTTCGTGCTCTTGAAGATGTCGCCCTTGGCCTTGGCCCCACGGCCGAGGCCGAGGCGCATGTCCTGTCTTCTGCAGCACTGACGCGGGTCCTCAACCACATCTACCTTCACGATCCCGGCGTCGACCTCGACAGCCTGCTGGAGCCAGTAAGCGGCGAGCGTGCCGCTGCCACTGCCCAGGCCGTGAAGGGTCGTGCGGAGGCTCTGCTGGGGAAGTTCCGGGCCTTCAGCACCAAGCCGAAGCAAGGCGCTGCCGACCCCACTGCTCCATGAGGCGAACCCACTCCGCGCTGCTCCACCGCCGACAAGTGACTCCGTTGTGGCTCATGTCCTACCTTTAATTCCTGCACATGTATCATGCCTCGAGGAGGCATTTAAACTTGCGTTTGGCATTGAGATAACAGTGTGGACTGTAATATTTGCTTTTGAATTCCTTGAAATTTGCGCTTTTCCTTCCTACTTGCTTATGTTCTACGCCGGCAGAGCCCGGCCCCGCGCATACCTCACCCAGCGTTAGTCCCGACCGGAAACCAGGACGGGGCCAAGGAGTGAGGGGCTACGTGACAAGTTAGGCTCCTGAGTCGCGATGCTCAGGAGTCCCCCTTGGCGCACGAACAGCAAGTAGGGAGGTGTGATGTGGGTGGATCTACCGTTCTACGTCTGCAGAGCCCGGCCGCGCGCATACCTCAACCGCCGTTAGCCTTTCGGAACTAAGGAGTGAGGGGCTACGTGACCAGTTAGGCTCCTGAGTCGCGATGCTCAGGAGTCCCCCTTGACGCTCAAACGGCCTTCGTACCTTGGCTCCGCTCGAGGAGAGACGCGCGACGAACCAGGCCCGGGGAGGGGGGCCTGGCTGGGCGGCGTGCATCTGGGCGTGACCCAGGCGCAGCCCCCGTGCCCAGCCCCCTCGCGCGGCACTCCCGAGGGGAGGCATTACGATGAGTCTAGACACTGAGCTCTGGGCTCCCTGAGGTTGATGTGGCCCGGGGGCCACCCTCAGTTGTTTATCACCAGCGCGGAGCATAGCGCTTCCGTATGTGTACGGGCATAGCCGCTCCTCGGCAGTGTCGTCAGCCAGCGCGGAGCATGGTGCTTCCACTGGTACGTGGGAGGGGGCCCCCCTCCGAGAGGAGCCCCGGGGCGTGTACAGCCCCGTCCTGACACGTGGCTAGCACGGTAGGGCCTGGCGAGGTGTATCTGGGCACCCGTGAACCAGCGCGGGACTCACGGGGCCCTACCTCTAGGCGGGTTGCGCCTAGCACTGGGCCTTATCTTGTGATGTGTCCCTGCAAATTCGGTTAGATGTCGGCACTCTACGTCCTCGGGTCCCGGCCCTCAAGCTGGTCTCAGCCGTCGCTGGTATGCCAGGTCGCGATGCCGTGGACAAGGCCAGAGGGTGAGGGCTGGAGAGCCAGTAACAACCCTGAGTCGCGATGCTCAGGTACCCCCCCTTTAACGTGCAAGTGGTCGGCATGGAGAAGAAGAGGTGCCGTGGACCGGCATCAAATAATCAAGCATGGTGGGTCGAACGCATAACCGGAAATAAACGCAAATGGGATACATGACGCTGGGTCTGGCCCGAGCGGCTTGGGGATCATGCAGCCCGAGGGGCGCCCCCAACAAGGTAAGCTAACAACAGGAAATAAAAGGGATACACGCCGCAGGGACGGACCCACGCGGCCTGGGAATAATGCAGCCCTGGGGGGCGCTCCCAGCTGGAAGTGAAACTTGAAAGATGTCACCTGATGATGTTGAGGACGAAGGGGTGTTGGTGTAGCAGACTCGGTGGGCTGCGGAAGCCGATCCTCATGAGCCCCCAGCCCCAGGGGCCTCGGGAGGCTCCGGAGGCGCTGGTGGCTCCTCGCGGACCATCTCCATCTCCGCCAGGGCCGCGGAACGCCTGGCCTCTTGTGCCTCCATGATGCCCCTCATGAGGCGCTGGTACGTGGCAGCCGCGTTCGGCAAGCCGTAAGGCATGCGAACGTAGCTGTGGGGTGGACCTCCGCAGCGCCCCACTCGCGAGGGCCAGAGGCGCTCCAGAGAGGCGACTCGGTTGAGCCCTGGTATGTCGATGCAGAGCGCAGCCCACCATCCTCGCCTGGATGGGGAGCCACTGCTGGTAGGCGGCGGCCGCCTTTCATGACTCTTGACTCCTGTAGCTCCTGAATGGCCTTGCTGACGAACTCCTGAGGGTCTGGCTCTCCTTGCCTTACTCCTTCTTGAGGGAAACGTGCTTCGAAACACGCCTCCATGTGGTGCCCAAGCGCCTCCCTCGTGACCCTAGCCAGGTTGGTGGCCCTCCAGGGGAGAGCCCCCGAGCCCTGCCTGAGGAGGGCGCCGGGCGCGCTTTCCTATGCGATGGAAGGAGGTTCCCCCTGGGCAGGCACGGGCCCAGAGCGGCCTGCCTCCTGAGGGGCCGGGCCGGACGATGTCTTCTTCTTCTTGGGGGCGGTCTCGGGAAGCCTCTTGCTTCCGCGATCCGGGTCTTCCAGTGACGCGGCCTGAAAGGCTCGTTCCAGGGAACACACCGCGTCCTTCTCTTCGCAGGGCACCGTGATGACTCCGCCACTTCCTGGCATCTTGAGGACGTTGTAGCCGTGGTGAGTTACGGCCATGAACTTAGCCAGCGCTGGGTACCCAAGGATGGCGTTGTACGGCAGGCGAATGTGAGTGACGTCGAAGTCGATGAGCTCGGTGCGGTAGTTGTCGCGTGCCCCGAAGGTGACAGGGAGGCGGACCTGCCCAATCGGGACCGTGGAGCCGTCGGTGATTCCGGAGAAAGGCTTGGTTGGCTGAAGCTGGCTGTAGGGCACTTGGATATTGTTGAATGTTTCCACGGACAGGACGTTGAGCCCTGCCCCGCCATCGATGAGGGTCCTGGTGACCACCACGTTGCTGATGATTGGGGAACAAAGCATCGGGAGGACTCCGGCTGTAGCCGCACACTTGAGCTGATCTGCTGAGCTGAACGTGATGGCGCACGCCGACCACCTGAGAGGGCGCGTGGCTTCGAGCCTGGGGAGGACTGCATTCACTTCGCGGGCGAACTGCTTGAAGATGCGTTGAGAGGCTGGGGCTTGAGCCCCGCCCAGGATGCAGGCGATCGCGCGCGGCTCCTGGAAGCCCCCAGCCCCCTCGTCCTGGTGGCGGTCCTCGTTTCTCCTTGGCTGCGGCGGCAGTGGAGGGAGTCCTGCGTTGCCTTGCGAGCGATCCTCACGAGGCTGATCCCTCCAGTCTCCCTCGTGAGGCGGGTCTTGCCAGCGATCCTCGCGAGGTTGATCGCGCCACCCTTGGCGCGGGCCACGGTCTTCCCAGCGTCCTGCGTTCCTTCCTCCTCCTCGACCGTAGCCCCGGTCACCGCGGTCGGGGCGACGGCCGATCCTTCCTTCTCGCACGGCTCGGAGCTCTTGACATTTGTTGGTGTTGTGGGTGTGGTGAGGTCATGGTACACACAGTACCGACTGCCCTTGGAAGGTTCGGGCTGATCTCTGCCCCGCTTGGTGTCTGGTTCTGCCGCGAGCACGGCAGCCCCCTTGCGCTTCACATCCTTGGCCTTGGGCTTCTTCTCTTCTGGGTCTGCGGCAGGCAGCTCGAGGAGGGAGAGACGCCCTTCCTCAGCCCTGGTGCACTTGGTTGCCAAGTTGAACAGCTCCAAGAAAGTGCACAGGTCTTCATGCATCGCCAGCTCCTCCTTCATCTTGATATCGCGCACGCCATTGGAGAAGGCTGAGATGATGGCCTCCTCAGTCACCCTGGGAATCTTGAGGCGTGCGTTGTTGAAGCGCTGGATGTACTTCTGCAGGGTCTGCCCGGGTTGTTGCTTGATGCGGCGCATGTCGCTCACGGCGGGTGGCCGGTCGCGAGTACCTTGGAAGTTGGCGATGAAGCGGGTGCGCATCTCGTCCCAGGAGGAGATCGTGCCTGGAGCCAGGTTCAGGAGCCAGGTGCGGGCCCCGTCCTTGAGCGCCATGGGAAACCAGTTCGCCATGACCTTCTCGTTTCCGTTGCCAGCTTCGATGCCCAGCTCATAGAGCTGGAGGAACTCTGCAGGGTCAGCCGTGCCGTCGTAACGAGGAGGCAGGTCTGGCTTGAACTTGCCGGGCCACGCGACACTGCGTAGCTCGGTGGTGAAGGCACGGCAGCCTGTTGTGGCCATGAGAGGCCTTGGGTGACGAAGAGCTTGGTCTTGCATGTCCCCACGCGCTGCAGCTGGGAGCAGCGCGGGGTCTTGACGTGCGGGAGCAGGAGCATTGTAACGCCCCGAGACCGATGTGCCAGGTGTCGTCCAGTTATTCGCTATTTTTGCCTTGTCATTGCTTGCGTGTCATGCATTGCATATCATGTCATCATGTGCATTTCATTTGCATACGTGTTCGTCTCATGCATTCGAGCATTTTCCCCGTTGTCCGTTTTGCATTCCGGCGCTTCGTTCTCCTCCGGTGGTCTTTTCTACCTTTCTTTCGTGTGTGGGGATTAAACATTTCCTAATTGGACCGAGAATTGCCAAGCGGCCTTGGTTTACTACCGGTACACCGCCTGTCAAGTTTCGTATCATTTGGACTTCGTTTGATACTCCAACGGTTAACCGAGGGACCGAAAAGGCCTCGTGTGTGTTGCAGCCCAACACCCCTCCAATTTGGCCCAAAACCCACCTAAGCCTTCTTCATCATCTAGAGCGTTCGATCACGATCGCGTGGCTGAAAACCGCACCTCATTTGGACTCTCCTAGCTCCTTCTATGCCTATATAAAGGTCTCTCCCCGAAATTCCGGATCCCCCTCGTCCTCAAACCCTAAAAATCCACCGCGCCGCGCCGGACATGTCCGTTCCGGTCGGACGCCCCGCCGCCGCCGCCCCGGACCAATAGGCAAGCGCCATGTGGCCCATCCAGCGCCCGCCGTCGCGGCAGCCCGGGAAGCCCGCTCCGGGCCCCCGAGCCCATCGCCTCGCCCGCCGCCTCCTCCGAGCAGCCGCCGCCCATCGCCTCGCCCGCCGCCTCCTCCGAGCAGCCGCCGCCCCGCGCTGCCGCTCGCCGCCGCCCGCCGCCTGGCCGCTCCCCGCCGTGCTCCACCGCCGCCGCACCGCCTCCCGCGGCCACCACCGCCGCCCGGGCCCGCGCCCCTCCGTCCTGCGCCCGGCCGCGCCTCCCCGGGCCTGCGCCTCGTCGCCGGCGCCCCTCTCCGGCGAGTTCTTCCCCCTCCGGCCTCTCCCTCCTCCGGCGAGCTCGATCCGGTCATCCTCGGGCCGCGTGGCGCGATCCAGATCCGGATCCGGTACTTTGTGAATCTGGGCAGATTGTCAACTTGTTTGCAATTTTGCCGATGATGTTGTAGTTGATCCGTGCATGCTATGCTATTGTTCTTGCCATGTCTAGATTGCATTTTGTGTGTTCTTGGTGGATGTATGATTAGCTTATCATGACATGCACCGTAGTGAGTGCATCGAGCTCGTAAACATGCCTACTTGAGTTATATTTCAGCATGTTCCAGTTTTCACTAAGTCTGAAAACTGATTATGTTTTTGCTATGTTCACATGCTTGCAATTGTATTTTTCTGATCCCTTTTGGCTCAAGGTCAGTAAGGGACTTTTGTTAAGCTCTTTGAGTAGATCCATGCCATGCTTTACTTTGCCATGTTCAGATCCTGTAGCATGTAGTTTTGTTGCTCCGAATAGTGCTACCTGATCTGAAATTCCCGACAAGTGTTAATTTCACTAAGTCCTTGATCTGTTTATCTCATGATGCCATATGTTCATGTTGTTTCCTAGTGATCCGTGCCTCTTTTGAGGATGATCATTAAGGATGTTTTGTTAATATTGTAGTGCTCTATCCATCCATGTCTTTGTTTGCAATTATGTAGCATCCTAACTTGATTCAATCGAGCTCTACTTTTGCTACTTTGTGAATCTGGGCAGATTGTCAACTTGTTTGCAATTTTGCCGATGATGTTGTAGTTGATCCGTGCATGCTATGCTATTGTTCTTGCCATGTCTAGCTTGCATTTTGTGTGTTCTTGATGGATGTATGCTTAGCTTATCATGACTTGCACCGTAGTGAGTGCATCGAGCTCGTAAACATGTCTACTTGAGTTATATTTCAGCATGTTCCAGTTTTCACTAAGTGTGAAAACTGATTATGTTTTTGCTATGTTCAAATGCTTGCAATTGTATTTTTCTGATCCCTTTTGGCTCAAGGTCACTAAAGGACTTTTGTTAAGCTCTTTGAGTAGCTCCATGCCATGCTTTACTTTGCCATGTTCAGATCCTGTAGCATGTAGTTTTGTTGCTCCGAAGAGTGCTACCTGATCTGAAATTCCAGACAAGTGTTAATTTCACTAAGTCTGAGATCTGTTTGTCATATGCATTTTTGCCATGCTTGTTTGAACTGTTAATGGATGAATTGGTCGTAGCTCAGTGCTAGACTTTTGTTAAGGATCTTGAATGCATCCCTGCCATGTATTTTGTTGTCATGTTTGGAGTGCTGTAGCATGTTCATCTCATTGCATTTAGATGGCTACTTGCTGTAAATGCAGACCGGTGTCATATTTGAATCGCTTGCCATTTCCAAACCGTAACTCCGATTCCGGCATTCTTTATATCGTTTTCAAGCGATTTCATCTCATCTTTCACATTGGCACACTTGGATTTCCAAGTTGAGGCCAGTTTCATGCATTTCCTGTCATATCGTGCATTTTGCATCCCGCATCGCATCCCGCATAGCATATCATCATTACATCCTATTGCTTGATCCTTGCACGTGGTTGATTGTGTTCCATTTGCTTGTTTGTCTTGTTCGAGTAGAGCCGGGAGACGAGTTCGCTAACGAGGAGCCCGTTGAGTTTGCTTTCGAGGATCCAGTCAACTCTGACAACTGTGCAGGCAAGATGATCATACCCTCGAAATCACAACTATCTTTGCTATGCTAGTTTGCTCGCTCTTTTGCTACGATGTTACAGGCCAAATTGCTCGCTCTTTTGCTATGCTAGTTCGCTAACGATTCCAATGCTACGATGCCTAACTTTTGCTTTCAAGCCTCCCAAATTGCCATGTCAAACCTCTAACCCACCATGTCCTAGCAAACCGTTGATTGGCTATGTTACCGCTTTGCTCAGCCCCTCTTATAGCGTTGTTAGTTGCAGGTGAAGATTGAAGTTTGTTCCTTGTTGGAACATGGAGATGTCGTTCCTTATTGGAACATTTATTTACTTGTTTGGATATCATTATATTTCCATGTTATATTAATGCATCTATATACTTGGTAAAGGGTGGAAGGCTCGGCCTCTCGCCTAGTGTTTTGTTCCACTCTTGCCGCCCTAGTTTCCGTCATATCGGTGTTATGTTCCCGGATTTTGCGTTCCTTACGCGGTTGCGTTATAATGGGAACCCCTTGATAGTTCGCCTTGATTAAAGCTTTTCCAGCAATGCCCAACCTTGGTTTTACCATTTGCCACCTAGCCTTTTCTTTCCCTTGGGTTCTGCAGACTCAAGGGTCATCATTATTTTAACCCCCCCGGGCCAGTGCTCCTCTGAGTGTTGGTCCACCTGTCTGCTGCCGGTGGCCACCAGGGGCAACTCTGGGCTGGCCCACCCGTACCTAAGACAATCTGAGTGTGCCCTAAGAAAGAGATATGTGCAGCTCCTATCGGGATTTGTCGGCACATTCGGGCGGTGTTGCTGGTCTTGTTTTAACCTGTCGAAGTGTCTTGAAGAACCGAGATACCGAGTCTGATCGGAACGTCTTGGGAGGAGGTCTATTCCTTTGTTGACCGTGAGAGCTTGTCATGGGCTAAGTTGGGACTCCCTGCAGGGATTTGTACTTTCGAAAGCCGTGCCCGCGATTATGGGCAGATGGGAATTTGTTAAATGTCCGGTTGTAGATAACTTGAACCTTAACTTAATTAAAATGGATCAACTGAGTGTGTTACCGTGATGGCCTCTTCTCGACGGAGTCCGGGAAGTGGACACGGTGTTGGAGTAATGTTTGCGCAGGTTGTTCTCTAGTTTCTCGCTCGCGCTTTGCCTCCTCTTCTCGCTCTCTTTTGCGAATAAGTTAGCCACCATATTTTGCTAGTCGCTTGCTGCAGCTCCACATATTTACCTTGCCATACCTATAAGCTTAAATAGTCTTGATCGCGAGGGTGCGAGATTGCTGAGTCCCTGTGGCTCACAGATTACTATTACACCAGATGCAGGGCCTGATGATTCCGCTCTAGGAGACGCACTTGAGCTCAAGTGGGAGTTCGACGAAGACTCTCAACGTTACTATGTTTCCTTTCCTGATGATCAGTAGTGGTGCCCAGTTGGGGGTGATTGGGACCGTGTCGCATGTTGGGTTCTCTTTTATTTTGGCGCCGTAGTCGGGCCATGAGTGTTTGGATGATGTAATGTTATTTATGTACTTGATTGACGTGGCGAGTGTAAGCCAACTATGTTTTTTTCCCCTTTATGATTTATATTACATGGGATGTTGTGAAGATTGCCTAACTTGCGACATATGCCTTCAATGCGATTATGACTCTAAGTCGTTCCGCAACACGTGGGAGATATAGTCGCATCGAGGGTGTTACAAGTTGGTAATCAGAGCCTTCCCCGACCTTAGGAGCCCCATTGCTTGATCGTTTTTAGCGGCCGAGTTGTGTCTAGAAAAAATGTTTTGAGTCAATTAGGAATTATATATCGGAGAGTTTAGGAATTCTTTTTACTTCCCAGTCTCCTCATCGCTCTGGTAAGGCATCCTGACGTAGAGTTTTGACTCTTCTCTTCTCAAATTTCACTAAAAAAAATTTTAGGATCACGCGGGTATCTTGGAATCATTCCGATGGTTTTATGATGAGAACATTGTCTTGGTGCCTCCTGTCAGGGGTTTAGTGGAAGTGTCCCGGGGAGTTGAGCTCTGAGGTGTTGTCATCATAATTTTATCATTGCAGTTCTGGAATACCTGAGTTTAGTACGCCAACATCGAAAATCTCTTTTATGCAGTTCGTTGGTGAGATAACCTCGACACCACCCAGTACTGGGGTGGGAGTTCGGGAGTATTGCCATAACTCGTATAACGGATGCTTTTCGAAGGTTGAGGTAGATGATTTCCGAAGGTTTCTTGGTTATGTGTTGAAGGATGGATACAGCTGGATGTAGGATTTGCTAGATTTGGGTGAGATATTATGCTTCCCCTGTATCCCCAACACCTGATTGCATAACTGGAAAATTTCGGGAGTTTATAAGTGGGAATACAAGTAGCTCTTAGGATATCTTTCCGGCAGATGTATGATATGAAATTGGGGTTCGACGTCTAGTGGTCCGCCTATTCACGGTTGGTTTTACAGTGGTCTCGTTGTGTCTTAAAGAGTCCTTGGCTATGCCGACTCGGGGATGCTTCATATGTCATGTGCACTGCCTTGTACATGATGGTGCTGTACGATCGAGCCCGTGTAGGCCCCACCACGAAAACTTCGGACAAAATCTCTATCATATGTTTGTTCCGGCTTATTCTGCAAGCCAATCCTTTGTTTTGTTTTCAGTTGTGGTTTTTGAGTTGCTTCAAAGTCAAATGTTGATTCCATACCTTTCCTAAATGGTGTTCTCATACTCCGATGTGAATACTAATCCCTCTTGATCATCGAGATTGTCTTGCCAATCCTTCTCAACCGGTGTGTTTCTCTTCAAGTGAATCCGATCATTTCAACTTCCGCAAGATCAATTATTAGTTCTTCTCAAACGGTGTTCGTTTCATCCATTACAAATTGTCTTTGTTTTTCCCACCCTCCCTCCCTTTGTTTCTTTAACGACTCAGATTCCTTAATCAAGTATCCACCTTATTGTTTATGAAGTCTCTCCATTCTTTTCAATCAATATTCTTATCCGGTGATTCTCATGAAGATTTTAACGGAGCTTCAAGTTCATCACTCTTCACTCATTTTCTTCTCCGGTGGATTTAATTCAAGCTTTGGTATTGAGCATACTCCTTTTCATTTTGCCCAATGCTTTTCTTATGCCGGTGTACCTCTTAATCATCCATCTCTCGCTATTCATTTGTTCCAGAGTGCTAAAGATATCTCCAAGATTCGTGTTTCCACTCTGCATTCATTCAAGATCTTTCGAGGTTGTTATATCATTCAAGCCATTTAAATTCAACTAGTGCTTTCTCTCTTTTAAATCGTTCTATGGTGTTTCTTTTGAGTGGGCCCTAACCCACAGGTCTTTTCCCAGGATCTTACCTGACTCTTCTTATTTTCCCGGAGCTATCATAAATTCATTTCAAAGTTTGACGTAAGAATGAATTATCATCAGTCAAATGTATTTCTCCAAGATCTTTCAAATTCTTTTCATCGTTGGCTCAACCTCTTCATTTCGATTCTTCCGGTGTGCCTCAATAATTCTTGGTGGTGTTTCTCGTCGTCATTTGAAGACCGAAGAAGAGTTTTTCCTCCATATCTTGCTTCATTCTCTTCAAGATTCGTGGCTCTAGTTTGTTGCCATCCTCTCATAATTATTTTCGATTGTGAGATTTCTTTCCACCCATCCGGAGTAATTCAGGAGTCTTTTCAGTTCGATTATCCGGAGCCCACCATCTAAGATTTATTCATTCCAGCTTTCAGCTCTCATTTTTAATTCTTACGGTGGTTCTTCCAAGATTTTGTCTTCCTTCATTCATATCAATTCATTTGTTGTTTCAACCCGGCCGGTGGTTCATGGAAGACCTTTCCAAGTTGACGCTATATCTATCTTAATCCTTTCTATGAGAATAAGTAGTGTGCCAAATCCATTGTTTGTCATCAATTTAATTGATGAAGGACGAGCATAATATAATTCTTATTCTTATTTCATCGAGCGAATTCAATTCCCTATTCCGGAGATTCATCTAAATCATTACAAGGTTTCACCTTGTGTTTTCAACTTCTCTCTCTTTTCGTTATCTTTTGTTTACCGGAGTTCTTCATGAAGGTTCTACATGATGGTTCATCTATGATTTAATTCATTCTCGAAGTGTTCATCGAGATTCTTTTCTAAGGAGCTCAAGCATTCTCATCTTGCAATCCGGAGTTCAATCTTTCTTCCGTATCATTGGAGGGGGTATTATGTCATTCTTGATAATTTGGAATTCATGTTTCGTGATTCACATGTTATTAAGAATGAGGTATTTTAAATCCATCATTTTTTTCTTCATTGGAATTATCTTGGGTTATATTTCACCTAAAGCTTTCCTTTAAGGATTGTCGCTCTCATGGTGTTTATCAATGATCCAATTTCTTCATTTATCCTTTCCGGTGCGATATACTTTCTCGCCTCCTTGTTCATATCAATACAATTCTTTTTCCGTGAGTGGCAGGTTGTCACCTCATAATTTGAGATGTACTCCATAAGACCATATCAAGCTTATTCTTTTCGTTGTTGGTTTTCAACAACTCCGTTCTAGCATTTATTGTAACCGTGCTCTCTCAAGATCTTGTTTCCCTTCGTTCCGGAGACATTGTGATGTTGCTCTCCTCAACCCATCTTCTCGGATTATCAGGACCATGTTTTGGTCGTGCTTATCCTTTTAACCGGAGTATTGTGTCCCTTTTCTCAAGCTCTTTCATGTTATCTAGTTTTTCATCTCTTTTGAACCGGAGTGCTGTCGGAGATCTTTCTTACCCCTTGTTCCATGCTCTCAATACTTTCGGAGGATGTATGTTGTGAATTCATCAAGTATCCTCTCACCTCATCAAGTTGTTATTCAATTACTTTCTTTTCAACCGGAGTGCTGCTCGAAGTTGCTCTTCCTTGTTTCTCTTTTCTGACGAAGACTGTTAACTTCATTAATCTCCATTGTATTCTTTTCTCAAATTGGCTTAACCTTATTCAAGGTTCGTAGTTTCACTCGTTTGTAAAAGGAGCAACTTAGTTTTACCTCTTCTCTTTCTTTTCCGTTGTCCCTTCGGTGCCATTCTAGATCTCGGGACGAGATCCTCTCGTAGTGGGGGAGTGTTGTAACGCCCCGAGACCGATGTGCCAGGTGTCGTCCAGTTATTCGCTGTTGTTGCCTTGTCATTGCTTGCGTGTCATGCATTTCATATCATGTCATCATGTGCATTTCATTTGCATACGTGTTCGTCTCATGCATTCGAGCATTTTCCCCGTTGTCCATTTTGCATTCCGGCGCTTCGTTCTCCTCCGGTGGTCTTTTCTACCTTTCTTTCATGTGTGGGGATTACACATTTCCAGATTGGACCAAGACTTGCCAAGCGGCCTTGGTTTACTACCGATAGACCGCCTGTGAAGTTTCGTATCATTTGGACTTCGTTTGATACTCCAACGGTTAACCGAGGGACCGAAAAGGCCTCGTGTGTGTTGCAGCCCAACACCCCTCCAATTTGGCCCAAAACCCACCTAAGCCTTCTTCATCATCTAGAGCGTTCGATCACGATCGTGTGGCTGAAAACCGCACCTCATTTGGACTCTCCTAGCTCCCTCTATGCCTATATAAAGGTCTCTCCCCGAAATTCCGGATCCCCCTCGTCCTCAAACCCTAAAAATCCACCGCGCCGCGCCGGACATGTCCGTTCCGGTCGGACGCCACGCCGCCGCCGCCCCGGACCAATAGGCAAGCGCCACGTGGCCCATCCGGCGCCCGCCGTCGCCGCGGCCCGGGAAGCCCGCTTCGGGCCCCCGAGCCCATCGCCTCGCCCGCCGCCTCCTCCGAGCAGCCGCCGCCCATCGCCTCTCTCGCTGCCTCCTCCGAGCAGCCGCCGTCCCGCGTCGCCGCTCGCCGCCGCCCGCCGCCCGGCTGCTCCCCGCCGTGCTCCACCGCCGCCGCACCGCCTCCCGCGGGCACCACCGCCGCCCGGGCCCGCGCCCCTCCGTCCCGCGCCCGGCCGCGCCTCCCCGGGCCTGCGCCTCGTCGCCGGCGCCCCTCTCCGGCGAGTTCTTCCCCCTCCGGCCATCTCCCTCCTCCGGCGAGCTCGATCCGGTCATCCTCGGGCCGCGTGCCGCGATCCAGATCCGGATCCGGTGAACAGTAAACCCTAGGTCATTTTTTTCTTCCAAGTCCCCAAATTTCCAGATCCAAGTGCTCATGTTCGTAGCCCCGTAACTTTGCATCCGTAGCTCCGATTCATGCAAATAGCATATCAAAATGTTCATCTCAGAGAGTACATCATTTTATTCCATTGCATCATTTTCATTTGAGTTCATCTTGATGCCCGAAATGCTGTTAGAAGAGGGCTACTTGAGATAATTGTCAGATCTGCTACTCCATTTAGGTTTTTGTCATTTTTGTCATGATTATTGTGTGCATGATATGCCCATGAGTTCTACATATGTTTTGTTAAGGGTTTTGTCATCTTTCCAGAGGTGCAACCCATGTATTTTTGTGATGTGTGTGGTGACTATCACAAGCTTGCAAAGTGGTGCACTTGGTAATTCTGATTTCAGGGACTTAGCATTTCCACTAAGTCCTTGATCTGTTTATCTCATGATGCCATATGTTCATGTTGTTTCCTAGTGATCCGTGCCTCTTTTGAGGATGATCAGTAAGGATGTTTTGTTAATATTGTAGTGCTCTATCCATCCATGTCTTTGTTTGCAATTATGGAGCACCCTAGCTTGAGTCAATCGAGCTCTACTTTTGCTACTTCGTGAATCTGGGCAGATTGTCAACTTGTTTGCAATTTTGCCAATGATGTTGTAGTTGATCCGTGCATGCTATGCTATTGTTCTTGCCGTGTCTAGCTTGCATTTTGTGTATTCTTGATGGGTGTATGCTTATCTTGTCATGACTTCGTAGTGAGTGCATCGAGTTCGTAAACATGCTTACTTGAGTTATATTTCAGCATGTGCCAGTTTTCACTAAGTCTGAGAACTGATTATGTTTTTGCTATGTTCACATGCTTGCAATTGTATTTTCTGATCCCTTTTGGCTCAAGGTCACTAAGGGACTTTTGTTAAGCTCTTTGAGTAAGCTCCATGCCATGCTTTACTTTGCCATGTTCAGGTCCTGTAGCATGTAGTTTTGTTGCTCCGAAGAGTGCTACCTGATCTGAAATTCCAGACAAGTGTTAATTTCACTAAGTCTGAGATCTGTTTGTCATATGCATTTTTGCCATGCTTGTTTGAACCTGTTAATGGATGAATTGGCCGTAGCTCAGTGCTAGACTTTTGTTAAGCATCTTGAATGCATCCCTGCCATGTATTTTGTTGTCATGTTTGGTGTTGTAGCATGTTCATCTCATTGCATTTAGATGGCTACTTGCTGTAAATCGCAGACCGGTGTCATATTTGAATCGCTTGCCATTTCCAAACCGTAACTCCGATTCCGGCGTTCTTTATATCGTTTTCAAGCGATTTCGTCTCATCTTTCCAGTGGCACACTTGGATTCCTAAGTTGAGGCCAGGTTCTTGTTTCCTGTCATATCTGCATTTTGCATCCCGCATCGCATCCCGCATAGCATATCATCATTGCATCCTATTGCTTGATCCTTGCACGTGGTTGATGTGTTCCATTTGCTTGTTTGTCTGTTGGTAGAGCCGGGAGACGAGTTCGCTAACGAGGAGCCCGTTGAGTTTGCTTTCGAGGATCCAGTCAACTCTGACAACTTTGCAGGCAAGATGATCATACCCTCGAAATCACTACTATCTTTGCTATGCTAGTTGCTCGCTCTTTTGCTATGCCAATGCTACGATGCCTACCTTTGCTTTCAAGCCTCCCAAATTGCCATGTCAAACCTCTAACCCACCATGTCCTAGCAAACCGTTGATTGGCTATGTTACCGCTTTGCTCAGCCCCTCTTATAGCGTTGCTAGTTGCAGGTGAAGATTGAAGTTTGTTCCTTGTTGGACATGGAGATCGTTCCTTGTTGGAACATTTATTTACTTGTTGGGATATCATTATATTGCCATGTTATCTTAAATGCATCTATATACTTGGTAAAGGGTGGAAGGCTCGGCCTCTCGCCTAGTGTTTTGTTCCACTCTTGCCGCCCTAGTTTCCGTCATATCGGTGTTATGTTCCCGGATTTTGCGTTCCTTACGCGGTTGGGTTATAATGGGAACCCCTTGATAGTTCGCTTTGATTAAAGCTTTTCCAGCAATGCCCAACCTTGGTTTTACCATTTGCCACCTAGCCTTTTCTTTCCCTTGGGTTCTGCAGACAAGGTTCATCATTATTTTAACCCCCCCGGGCCAGTGCTCCTCTGAGTGTTGGTCCACCTGTCAGCTGCCGGTGGCCACCAGGGGCAACTCTGGGCTGGCCTACCCGTACCTAAGACAATCTGAGTGTGCCCTGAGAAAGAGATATGTGCAGCTCCTATCGGGATTTGTCGGCACATTCGGGCGGTGTTGCTGGTCTTGTTTTAACCTGTCGAAGTGTCTTGAAGAACCGAGATACCGAGTCTGATCGGAACGTCTTGGAGGAGGTCTATTCCTTCGTTGACCGTGAGAGCTTGTCATGGGCTAAGTTGGGACTCCCCTGCAGGGATTTGAACTTTCGAAAGCCGTGCCCGCGGTTATGGGCAGATGGGAATTTGTTAATGTCCGGTTGTAGATAACTTGAACCTTAACTTAATTAAAATGAATCAACTGAGTGTGTTACCGTGATGGCCTCTTCTCGGCGGAGTCCGGGAAGTGGACACGGTGTTGGAGTAATGTTTGCGCAGGTTGTTCTCTAGTTTCTCGCTCGCGCTTTGCCTCCTCTTCTCGCTCTCTTTTGCGAATAAGTTAGCCACCATATTTGCTAGTCGCTTGCTGCAGCTCCACATATTTACCTTGCCTTACCTATAAGCTTAGTGGCTCACAGATTACTATTACACCAGATGCAGGGCCTGATGATTCCGCTCTAGGAGACGCACTTGAGCTCAAGTGGGAGTTCGACGAAGACTCTCAACGTTACTATGTTTCCTTTCATGATGATCAGTAGTGGTGCCCAGTTGGGGGTGATTGGGACCGTGTCGCATGTTGGGTTCTCTTTTATTTTGGCGCCGTAGTCGGGCCATGAGTGTTTGGATGATGTAATGTTATTTATGTACTTGATTGATGTGGCGAGTGTAAGCCAACTATGTTATTTTCCCCTTTATGATTTATATTACATGGGATGTTGTGAAGATTGCCTAACTTGCGACATATGCCTTCAATGCGATTATGCCTCTAAGTCGTGCCTCGACACGTGGGAGATATAGTCGCATCGAGGGTGTTACAAGCATGGTCGCGACGTGCTGGGGCAGGGAGCGCCCGGGCGGCTTCTTGCGGGCGAGGGACTTCCTGGCAGCTCTGCTCTTGCCGCGCTGGCACCTGACGGAGCGGGTTCCGCCCAGGGGCCACGCGCCTTGGAGCCATGGCGTCTTCTTGAGGAGGAGGCGGCCGGGGCGCCGCCGGAGCTTCGTCGCCCGCGCGGGGCGGGATGCGGTGTAGCGGAGCGGACGGCGCAGGAGAGCCCCCTGCGGGGGCAGACGAGCTCGGCGACGCGGTCGAGCCATTCTTCGTAGACGTCGTCGACGGGATGGTAGCGCAGGAGCTCGTTTGCCGCGATGAGCGCAGCTCGAGCCTCCATGGGTGCGCGGAGCGCGCGGGACGAAGAACCAGCTGGGGTGAGCGAGGGAGTTGCGATGCGGCCGTCTTGCCGCATGGACGGATGCTGAGACGATGCTTGCTGCTCGTCCCCCGCCGGGCCGGTGGCGGCATTGACGGCAGGTGACGGGGAACGGCGAGGACGCCCGCCGACAGGAGCCGTCTGGGCGACGCGGGAAGCGAGAGCCGCCCGGTGCTCGGTGCGGGCCCGGCGAGCGTCAGACATGGGCTCGATGGTCGGAGGAGAACAGGGTGGTGGAAGACGAATTCCGGCGCACCCCTATCTGGCGCGCCAAATGTCGGATTTCGGGTTCTGGCAGACCCTTGAGGTTCGAACACTGGAGTGCGCGCGGAGATTTCGCCTCCTACCTATCTGCACCCCTCCGCCTCGCTAAGATCTAAGTTATGGGAAGAACGACACAAAAGACACAGGGTTTATACTGGTTCGGGCCACCATTGTGGTGTAATACCCTACTCTAGTGTGTGGTGTGATGGATTGCCTCTTGGGCTGATGATGATGAATAATACAAGGAAGAACAGCCTCGCGAGGGTCTGTTCTTGGCTGGGGGGGACGAACTGCTAGGGGGAGTTCAGTCACCCTTCTCTCTCTCTCCCGGATTTTGATCCTTCCTTCCTACTATGGTGGCTAGTCCTATTTATAGAGGCCCTGGTCCTCTTCCCAAATATCGAGCGGGAAGGGAGCCAACAATGGCGGGCTAATTTGAAGGGGGACAGCTAGTACTAGCTATCCTGACAAAAGTAGTCTTCGCCTGCACAAAGCTCTGGTGGTGACGCCGTCTTGGGCTCCACGATGACCTCCGTCTTGCAGTCCTCCTGGTCTTGGTCTTGTTGCACCGAAATGGCAACCTTTGCCTGATGCCTCGGTACTCTGCGGCTGTGCTTGCTCCCTTTGCACCAAAGAGGAAAGGAGGACACTGCACGGGCTGGCGCCCGCCTGGCGCCTTTGGTCGTCATGGCTTGCGTCACGGGCACCTCATGAGGTACCCTGCCTTGATCTCTCCGCCTCCTCGCGAGCCAGCCTGATGAGGCCGTGCCTGAGGAAGCTCCGTGTCGTCCGCCCCGCGAGGCTTGGCCCCTCGCGAGGGTCTTGGGGCTGTGTTGATGAAGATGGGCCGTGCTGGGCCCCCCTCTGAGCCACGCCGCAGGCCGCAGGCAGGCAAGTCTGGGGACCCCCGTTCCCAGAACGCCGACATATAGGCATCACGCCCGTGTCAAGTAGATCGAAACGATTCTGCATATACTACTATTACTCCACACATCAACCGCTATCCAGCATGCATCTAGGGTATTAAGTTCATAAGAACAGAGTAACGCTTTAAGCAAGATGACATGATGTAGAGGGATAAACTCAAGCAATATGATATAAACCTCATATTTTATCCTCGATGGCAACAATACAATACGTGCCTTGCTGCCCCTACTATCACTGGGAAAGGACACCTCAAGATTGAACCCAAAGCTAAGCACTTCTCCCATTGCAAGAAAGATCAATCTAGTAGGCCAAACTAAACCGATAATTCAAAGAGACATGCAAAGATATCAAATCATGCATATAAGAATTCAAAGAAGAACCAAATAATATTCATAGATAATCAAGTTCATAAACCCATAATTCATCGGATCTCGGCAAACACATCGCAAAAGAGTATTACATCGAATAGATATCCAAGAACATCGAGGAGAACTTTGTATTGAAGATCAAAGAGAGATAAGAAGCCATCTAGCTAATAACTATGGACCCGAAGGTCTGTGGTAAACTACTTACGCTTCATCGAAGAGGCCATGGTGTTGATGTAGAAGCCCTCCGTGATCGATTCCCCCTCCAGCAAATCACCGGAAAAGGCCCCAAGATGGGATCTCATGGGTACAGAAGGTTGCGGCAGTTGAAAAGTGGTTTCGTGGCTCCCCTTGATGTTTTTAGGGTATAAGAGTATATATAGGCGAAATAAGTACGTCGGTGGTGCTCTGTGGGGCCCACAAGGGTGGGGGCACGCCCTCCTATCTCGTGGCCGCTTCACGGAGTTCTAGTCTTGTTTGCTTTCGATCCAAGAAAAATCATCGTGAAGGTTTCATTCTGTTTGGATTCCGTTTGGTATTCCTTTTCTGTAAAACACTGAAATAGGCAAAAAAACAGAAACTGGCACTGGGCCTCCGGTTAATAGGTTAGTCCCAAAAATAATATAAAAGAGCATATTAAAGCCCATTAAACATCCAAAACAAATAATATAATAGCATGGAACAATCAAAAATTATAGATACGTTGGAGACGTATCAACCCGATCCCAATGGATTGAAGTCTCTGTGCTTAAGTGTCATCCCTGGATCGGTATGCTGACACACACAGTACTCGAGGAATTATAACATTGTCCAATCACACTTTATTACATCGAGGTCCTCAAAAGAGTATTTATTACAAAAATATGCTAGAAGGCCATCTAAATAAAATAGTTGTGGAAGCTTCGAAGATAAATGAGTCCATCTAACTCCACGGCAAAACTGAGTGCAGAACAATGTCCTATCGCACCTTAATCCTCGTTGGAAAACTCTGCAACACGAGACGTTGCAAACGTGTAGGTCAGCACATGGAATATGCTAGCAATGTCACACTATAGAATAATGATGAAAAAGGCTATCTCTATATGCATATATTGGCTGGTGGAGGCACTAAGTTTAATTTTGCATAAAGCTAAATTTTCCCTACAACAAAGGAATAAAATTTTATTTTACTACCAAGTTTATGTCATTATTGAGAAGGTTCCTCCAACTCAATTCCCCAAATTCCCAAGTTATTAATAACCCAATTCATTAATTAAATAAAGTGATGAGATCAACTAATAATTCACTTCTAGATACTCAAATTTGTCCATAACCGGGGACACGGCTAATCATGATTAGTTTATACACTCTGCAGAGGTTTGCGCACTTTCCCCCACAAGACTCGACCACCTCCATGATTAGAAGATCGAGACATAGTCTTTTTGAATGTGTCCCCCTTAACCCTGGATAGGACGGTACACCTACTTTCCCCTACATTTGTTAGCCTACCCGGAAAGGCTCACACAAACTTACTCAACTATGCCAGAACCCATAATGGCTTGTGGCTGCACACGGAAGTTTCTAGGCATGAGATATGGTATGATCCCTTTGAACTTGGGTGACATTTCGTAGGGTGATCACACAGGTTCTCGGGAATCCCCTAGGGCAAGCACTGGATTCTCTAAGTGCCCAACCATTCCACCCAGAGTTGTGTTAATGTTGCCACCTTATAGTTACCCTTAAATCATTATTTCTCTCTCACAACTTGCATGAATCACACATACCAATCCCCGTCTACAAGCATGGCTAAGCAATATATGACATAACGAATATTCCCGGGGTGTTTCAAGGATCATGGGTTCCTACCTCATGAACTACATAGCAATCCCACAATTCCCAATCTTACTCATGCAAATTTGTAAGAGTGAAACTAATGCATAGTAAAGCTGGGTATAGAAAAGTATGATCAAAGTGTGAACTTGCCTTACTGACATTTGTTAAACTCTAAATATTGGTAGTACTCTGCCTCGCACTCCAGACAATCTAGCGTAAGCAAGCAATAACATACATAAGCATACAAGCAAAGAATAAAAAAGAAAGCGAAGAAAAGACTTTGGAAAACTCCAAAAACAACAAAATAAAGCTTCTAAACATAACTTAATTTTAACAATAGCAAAATTGTGTGATTTTGATCTTAACAGAAAGTAGACGTCATGTGCTTCGATTTGCAAAAAGAATCATCTAAAACGGAGTTACAAAACTCAACTTATGGTCTAACAAAGTTTAAATTCAGATCTGTTCAAATTTGAATTTTAAAACTTTCAAAAATATTTTTTTGTTTGGTTCTATGGATAGACGGGATCTATTATATATTTAAAACAGAAGACAAATAAGCTATCACGTTTATCCATATATGTTAATATTATTTGCACCGTTAGATTTGAATAATAATGGCTCGGATTAAAAGATTTTACATAACATGCTAACATGTATTTACTAATTTATTGGACTAGCACGTTGTTACGTCTATGCATATGCATATATGATACATGTATACGGAAAGACTCAATCATCCAAGCAGGAATCATGCAAACAACACGTCAAGGAAAAAAGAATAGTTCGGACAGCCTAGGAAACCTCTCTAATTCCAAACCGTCCAGCTGTAATCACGTAAGAGAAGATACATAACCGATGCTCAAAAAAAAAAAGATACATAGCCACACCTTGATCTAATTCCATATCAGGCATATCAATGCCAAAAAAACAAGGATAACTACAGCCAGAATCTATAGAACTCCACACGGAGACTTGATAGAAGGTAATTCCACATGGAGTCTTCATAAAGAGAAACTCCACATGAATCGGCCAAGGCAACAAATCAGAAAAGCACCCAGCCGGCCACATCCAACCCCAATAGTCAAAGGAAAACGATAAAAAAAGCCAGATGATTTGATCGCATCTTAAGCCGCCTCCAATGCTTGACACGCGTCCCTGTGAGGACCACCACCGAGCATTCCCTTATCTGGTCATCTATTCACGGGAGAGAAAGCTCGTCCAGTAGTTTTCTCTCTTCTTCCCCGAGCGTTCCCTTACGAAAAAGCATAGCAGAGACCGAGCTCCACATAGCTCGTTATTTCTTTTCAGCAAAAATACTATTTCCACACATTGAAAAAATCTGTAAAAAAAGTATATACATAGATGTTTATTTGTAGTATACATGTATAAAATTTCATGAACATATATGTTAACATGTAATGTATACAAAAAAGATAAATACACAGATTAAAATGGGCTTTATCTTTATCATTTTTGGGCCAAATATTTATCTTTTTTGTGTAGCATGTAAATAATCAAATTACCTGATGAAACTTTTTTGTAACTTGACGAACAGTCATATGTATTTGTATAAAAAGATTTGATATTTTTTGAAACTTTTAAGTATATTCTGATTTTTTTTTGATAAAGGGCTCCATGGAACCCGGCCTCTGCGACGCCTCACTTCGTTCCCTTATCCTTATCTCCAACAAGAACTCCAACGACCTTCTCGTCCCCTTCCTGTCGATTCGCTTTTCTCCAGCAACCAGCCGCGAAGGACGGCGTCCCCTCCGACCACCGCGTGCATCAGTGCGACTGCTGCTTCAAGATCCGCCGTCACCACCCGCCTGCTGCGTCGCAGCATCTCCGTCGCCGCCGCGCTGCGTCGCAGCCTCCGCGGTCGCCGTCGTGCTTCATCACAGCACCTCATGGCCGTCGCACTGCGCTGCACTGAAGCTTCGCCGGCGGCCATCAGGTGCTGCGGTGGAGTTTCGACGGAGCAGCCGGTGATACGATGAAGCACCGGCGCATGGCGGTGGTGCTGCAGTGAAGCTTCGCCGGCGGCGTCAGGATGCTACCGTGGAGCACTGCGGCGCCGATGTTGGTGGTGCAACGAAACATCGTCAGGGTTGCAATGTAGCACTGCCGGAGTTGCAATGAAGCGTCATAGAGGTCGTTAAAGCGCCGCCAGAGTTGCAATGAAGCACCGCCGGAGCTGCAGTGAAGCGATAGGGTGTCATCGGAGCTCCGGCAGGGGTTGCATTGAAGCACCGTCGGGCACGGTCGGTGCTGGCATGGGAGCTACTGCCATGAGAGCTGCTGCTTTGGTGCTGCCACGGGGGAGCTTCTTGATCCTACGGATGTGAAACGTCAAATCGGACGGATTAGGAGGCGGCTTAATTTTGGACAAAATCATCCGGATGATTTGTAGCACCCCCCTCAAAGGAAAACGATAGTCAAATCCAACCAATTTTGGACAAATTGATGTGTGTAAATCTGCTACCCGATCAGAGCACCACCGATAAAATTGAAGTCTTCCAGAATCTGCTACCCGGCTAGAGCACCACCAACAAAATCAAAGACTACAGAACAACTCTACTATCCGACTAGAGCACCACCAACAAAATCAAAGATTGTCGGCTCTGTGATGCTAGAAAAATATAAAAAATGCCAAAACTCCGATGTGACTGCATCTCAATGCCAGATGAAGTCAGCAAAGGTCTTCTGAGCTGCCTCACCTGAATCAGGTTCGTAAATATTATGAATTAATTAATTCATTTATCAGAATAAAAGCTGCATAGATAGATGACTAGCAATTTCAGAATCCTTTCACAGCCAAAAAAACTATGGTGTTGAAGAAGCTTATTGCTTACGAACAACAGGACAAACTATAACATTCAAGTGAATGTATAGAGAATGTGGGATTACCTCAATCATACAACAGACCAACAATTTAAAACAAGCAAATGCTAATTATATTTTGTTTTCATTGACATGGCAAAACAGTTCATGTTACTATGAACATTAAAAGTATCATGCTATCATCTGGAGGAATTTGATACACTTATATTGGTGAAAGAAAATGATAATTATATTTATGCATATAACACTTTTTTATGGGTATGCATATAATACTTTTAAAAAGGTCAAAGTAATTCATGTGCACACCTAAGTAATTCAATCTACTAGGAAATAATCATTCATGTACAGACATATTTCAGTATGGGCACGTACAAAGCTAAGTCCTATACAAATTAGAAAAACATGGGCATGTCCTTTTGAGAAAAAGAGATACGCCTAAGTAATTCAATCTACTAGGAGTACAAAATCAGATCATCTAGACACTTTAAAAATAATGGGCAGGTCCTTCGGAGAAAAACAAAAGGCCCGCCAAAATCATTCATTTTACTGGGAAATATACTAAAAAGTCTAGCCGCCAAACACATCCCATGTGTACATCAGTACATGCATGCACTTGCATCTAATTCTAATGGACAGACATGTGGACTTAATGGCCAGAAAAATAGACATTGATATGAGGCACAGTACAAAGGCAGGTCCTTCGGAGAAAAACAAAAGGCCCGCCAAAATCATTCATTTTACTGGGAAATATACTAAAAAGTCTAGCCGCCAAACACATCCCATGTGTACATCAGTACATGCATGCACTTGCATCTAATTCTAATGGACAGACATGTGGACTTAATGGCCAGAAAAATAGACATTGATATGAGGCACAGTACAAAGGCAGGTCCTTCGGAGAAAAACAAAAGGCCCGCCAAAATCATTCATTTTACTGGGAAATATACTAAAAAGTCTAGCCGCCAAACACATCCCATGTGTACATCAGTACATGCATGCACTTGCATCTAATTCTAATGGACAGACATGTGGACTTAACGGCCAGAAAAATAGACATTGATATGAGGCACAGTACAAAAAAACAAGCGCCAACCTATCTAAACGCCGGATATATTTGAGCCTCTACAAACTATAAATCCAAAATAAATCATTTATGGTAAAATCTATATATCGATTGATCAAGATTTCGAGTCATGCAAGATAAATATAAATAGCTTCTATTATTTATCCAAATGAATCGTGACTCATGTTTATTGACCAATATTACATAACAATTTTACTTGACTAACTCCATATATGCAGGAGAAGAAAGTTTACCAAAATTGATCGAGATGGATAGCAATAAACAAGGAGCGTAGAAATATTTTACAGAAGGATAACATTACAACTTACTGGAATGAGGCACAAAAACCAGACACATCAGGTGATGGATCAAACTTCTTCTAAGATATGATATCACCACTTCTTGAGGAAAACGACACTCTCAGACCTGCAGTGCTTTTCAGATAATTGAGTCATATCAGTTATAATGGAATCATATCTGAATTATTTGTCTGTCAACTTCTTCGGGATGCTAACTTTAATTTTTTGGGTGATTATTTTAGGATTTTGTTTTTCACAACAATAGGTATAATAATCTATTACACGAAAATATTCAAATGATCAAATTCCGGTTGACACAAACTAACTACGTACAAAGGGAAGTGGAAGGTGTTACTGCGAAAATTGTGGTACATATCTACACCTGGTAAGCATATTCTGCTAATTTGATTGAGAACTTCCATATTATATTTACTCTGCACTAATAACAGTGGTATGTAAAAATTGCTAAGCTTATTGGATGGCAAGATCTGATTAGCACCAAGCAAACCATTTATGTTTACTGAGATAGAGAAATAATGCTTGACATCGATCAGTATAAGGGGGACAGTTATTAGATAAGGGTCAAAAGTTAGCACTATGAGAAGCATGTCAAATTGTAATTATTCGAAATACATTCATACATGCACTTTTGTGAGTTTAATGTTCTTGGAAATAACCCTTCTATTCTACAGCCTTTTCGATTGAAGAGAACAATGAGAAAAGCTTTAGTATTAGAGGCATCTCCTACAACACATGTGAATTTGTCGAAAAACAACACATGTGAAAAATCTAAAATCTATTGCATATCAATTAACATATATGGGCCAAATTCAGTTAATACATCAAGCATTCTTCCTTTGTCTTAAATAGAGCTACTGTTAATATAAATTGCTAATATATGGTGGGGAAGACTACAATAGAAACTGGCCATAGGATAGAAGAATAGAAAAATGAAGTTAGAGCCGTTGGATCCTTAATGGATGCTTCAGATTTGAAATGTCCTTAATGGATCCTTAATGGCAAGTCACATAACTATAAATTATATCCTAGAACACTATGAAGAACATGGCCGTCGAACCCGACAACGCAGCTCTCAGCCAGTGCCACAAATAGGAGAGCAACGCCACTCAGGGAAACGAAACCGCTTTGCCTCGCAGCCTTGCTGCTTTGGGGCGCAAAATCCTTCTCTCCAACAGAAAATTTCTACACTGGAAAAGACAGAGAGAGGTCAGGAGACCATAAGCATAAAATCTTCATAAAGAATCCATGCCATTGCTGGAGGTTAGTAGACCAAGATCTGGGAAGGAAGGAGAAGGAGAGGAAGAGGAGTGATTACCTGGAGGAGTGCCACCGCTCAGGTTCAAGTGGACCCAAATCCATGTCCATCAAATCGACGACGGCAGCGAGCAGCAGGCACGTGTGGTCGAGCTAGACGACGTGCCGCCGCCGGGAGCTTGCAGGCTGCAGCCACCGCACTCTGCCCCAAATCCCACTTCCCCCCGTCCTCTTTTCTTGGCAGGATCTAGCAACGAATTGTGGACGAATCCTTAGATTAGGTAAGGAACAGAGAGAAAGGAATGGGAGAAGAATGAGAATGGGGAAAGGGATGAATGATAGTAGGAGTAGGACATAACGAAGTCTCACATCGCGAATTTCACGGGAGAGTGGATTAATAAGGGTGGGACACGTACACCCCGTAGCCTACTTCCGTGAAACCATCCCGTAAGGCTAGGATTTTCGATGATAGTAGTACAGTCGTACAAGTGCAAAATTTCTTTAACGAGATGCAAAATAGATTAAAGAAATGGGTCTTGCTTCCTACCGCTTCCCCCAATTCCATCTATGAACCGCTGCTGTCTGGCGATTGCATCGGACGGCCTGCAAGCGCCCGCTCGAAATATTTTTAGCACTGTTTCTTTTACTGGACGGGATGGTAAACATATGTAAGAATTTTACTATTTCATCTATTCAATCCTATACTAGGTTTTCATTTTTAACGCAATCGGGTGTTAGCTACTAACTTTATATTGAACGCAGAAACGTCTTTAAGGTAGCACTTAATATATTTTTTAAAAAAATTAAATCTAGTTTTGTTCATTAAAAAACGTACATAATCCTGTATTCCAGGATGGATTAGGACCATATTGTAAAAGTAGACAAATAGAAAATTGTTGAGCATTCATTGCAAAAAAAAATGCTTAAAGAACAAACATAACACTGGAGTAACTTTAGCAAGTCTCAGTCAAGTGACATAACATGTAAGAAAAAAAATATAAAAGAAAAATTAGAACACATTTCAATGTAAAATCATATGAATATAGCATCAACTGAGACATAACGAAGTCTCAGTCGACTGAGATTTAGCAATAGAAAAAATAGAAAAAACATTTTATTTATTAAAAAACAACTCTAGCCGCGCAATTGCGCGGTTGGACCCGCTATTTTTTATGAAACCATAAAAAAAGAATCAACTAAATCGGATTTATAGATTAAAAGATATGCTAGAATGAAGATTGTGAAATAATCTGAAAAAATAAAACGTGAAAATACTAAATTCCGGGCGACCGTGGCTGAGGTGCCACATGACGCCCCGGGATTGGCTGTATGTGAGTGCTGCTAGAGGATGGTCGATCCATAGGAAAACTGAATCGCGGCGGCTAAAAGGAAATAAACCGTAGGCTGGTTTAATTAAACCGGAGAAACTGATCTGCTAAATCGTGTTTTTAGAAAGAGAGGCGAACAGAAGGGCTTATAGAGAAGAACGAGCGTTGCGGTGGCGATCGGGCTCCGTTGAGGTGGTGGCTCTGGCGGTTCTGGGTGGCGGAGGGAGTGTCTGGAGGATGCGGTGGGGTGTGGTTCGTCCAGTGGTGGAGTCGGAGATGGTCGGCGACAGGGCAAGGTGATGCAGCTTGGTGCTCCGGCGAAGACGTCGAGATTGGGATGGCATCCGTACATGGGATCGGGGATAGAAGACCATGTCAAAGAAATTCTAGGGATCGAGAGAAATCGGAACACAAAAGGAGGAGGCTCGGGATGGCTCACCGGCGTCGGAATCCGGCGATGAACTGCAACTTCTGTGGCGAGATTGGAACGGCGATAGCGGACAATACGGTGGGTTTTGGTGAAGGGTTTCGAGGGGAATTGGGAGAGGAGGTCCCAGGGTATATATAGGACATGGGGCTTGGGGAAGTGGTGTATTCGGAGTAGGGCTCCTGAAGAAATCGGACGCGGCGGCGGCGGCGTGCGTGAGCTAGAAATCATGTTCGGTTTCGTGCAGGGAAAGAAGAAGATGGGGCAGGGCCCAACGCCAGGTGTGAGAGAAATAACGATAGAGAGAGGGGGATCCAGGCGGGCGAGCGAGCGTGGGATGCTAGGTCCCCTTTTTCTTTTTATGTGGGGTGCTGCTGCTGCTAGCGCTGGCAGGCGCTCGGCCTCATTAGCGGCTGGCGCCGGCTGGGCCTTCGGCGCCTGGCCTGGCCGCTGCTGGCTGGCCGGTTGGCGCCTAGCCTGGCGGGCGGTGGGTTTTTTGTCTTTTTTTATAAAAATGTTTTCTGATTTTTTACAGAAATGTTAAAACACCCGAAAATCATAAAAATAATATTCTAAAAATTCCCAGAAAATTCACACAATTATTTGGTCTTATATATGACCTTTTGAAATTTTATCTTGCCTAAAATGCAAATTTTAATAATAAATATTTTTGCTATTCTAATAAAATTTGCATCAAAATAAATTTCAAATAAAACCCAATAAATATATTTTGATTTCAAATTCAATTTCCAATATTTCCTTTCTGTTTTTGAAGAAGTCCTTTTATCTTCTCTCTTTATTTTATTTTTGAAATAACGAAAATGAGTTTTGGTGAAACCAAATTTGATCCAACTTCCAAATTTTGAAATTTGAAAAGTGAAATTTAGGCAAACTTCCAACTCTCTCTTTTGGTCCGTGAGTTGCTCAAAGTCTCTTGGATAAAAATGCAAATAAAACAGATGGAGGCAAAATGCATATGAATGATCTATTTATAAACATCCAAATTGAAAATTGGGATGTTACATGTCTTAAAATTTCGGGATAACAAGGCATAGGTTGAAGAGACAGGAGTTTCGCAGCACAATAGACATAGATGTTATCTTGAAATTTCGGCATAACAAAGCGCGGCTTGAAATTTCGGGAGAACAAGCTTAACATGTACAAAAAAAAAGACAATCTGCACCCCACTAGAGAGAGCCATGTCCCGTTTTAATATATTACTACAAAATCCATTCAAAAACAACAATAAAAACTAAAAAATTGGAAGAACAAGCTTAACGTGTACAATACCAAATCAATTTGCACTTCCTTCAACAATAAAAAACAATTCCTATTTGTCCAGCATATGGACTAAATTTGACTACATTTTTCCTATTTGAATGGCATTGTACTCGGGTTATTATACAACCATCTAAATATTATCTTCACAACACATGACATGAATATAGGAGTAGTAAATTCCCATATAAATATGAACTACATGTACATACGATCTCCAATTCAAATATATATCCGTTTTATGTTGAATTCAAATCATAGTACATGTATGCTCTAGCTACATGTTCAAAATCTAAACCATGTATGATACTATGTACAATGTGTTTAACACACACACACACACCATTTAGATATGTGCTGCGAAAGCCAACCATCATCTTCAGTTTGAACAGTGTGTCCATGCATGGATGCAATGTGGCCAAACGATGCCTGCCATCGGTATTTCAAATTCAAATCAGTTTGAGCTTGTTCAATGTGTATATAGTTGTAACACCCCGGATGTAACTTTCCCAATTTGTACTCCAACTCTTGCCGTTTCCGGCGTTAAGTTATATTTATTTCCTCGGGTTCGGGTCTTTGTCTCCGTGTGTTGTTTTCCTTGTCATGCATCTCATATCATGTCATCATGTGCATTGCATTTGCATACATGTTCATCTCATGCATTCGAGCATTTTCCCCGTTGTCCGTGTTGCATTCCGGCGCTTCGTTCTCCTCCGGTGGCCATTTCTAGCTTTCTTTCGTGTGTGGGGTTTAAACATTTCTGGATTGGACCGAGACTTGTCATGCGGCCTTGGTTTACTACCGGTAGACCGCCTGTCAAGTTTCGTATCATTTAGACTTCGTTTGATACTCCATCGGTTAACCGAGGGACCGAAAAGGCCTCGTGTGTTGCAGCCCAACACCCCTCCAATTTGGCCCAAAACCCACCAAACTCTGCTCCATGTCCTAGAGCGTTCGATCACGATCGCGTGGCCGAAAACCGCACCTCATTTGGACTCTCCTAGCTCCCCCTATGCCTATATATACACCCCCCTCCGAAATTCGCGGTTCATTCTCCCCCCTAACCCTAAAATCTCAGATCCGACGCCGCCGGACACGTCCGCCGCTCGCCTCAGCCTACCACCGCCCACCACGTGGCAGCGCCACCTCCCACCGCCGCCGGCCCGCGAGGGCCCAAGGCCGGCCCTCTCCTCCCACGCCCGGGCCGCCGCCTCCTTCCTCCCGCGCCGCCCGCGCCCGAGGACGACCTCGCCGCGCCGCCCTTCTTCCACGTCGCCGACGCCCCACCGTCGCACTCGGCCATCGCCGCCCCGGGCCGCGCACCTCGCCGGCGCCCGCAGGCCCGCGCCGCCCGAGGTCCCGCCGGCCGCCGCCGCCTCCTCCACGCCGGCCAAGTCCCCGGCCACCCCGGCCTCTCCTCCCCCTGGCGAGCTCCCTCCTTCTCCGGCCACCACCGCCATCGCCGGCCGACGAACCTCGAACGACGCGCTCGGTGAACAGTAATTTCAGATCTGAGATCTGGAATTTTGAGGGTTGACTTTCTCCTCCGAACCCTAATTTTTATGCAAACTTTGACCTGCCATTTCTCCGCATCCGTAGCTCTGATTTGGACATATAGTATATCAAAATGTTCGTCTCGATGAGTACATCATTTCATTCCATTGCATTATTTTCATTTGAGCTCATCTTGATACCCGAAATGCTGTTAGAAGGAGGCTTTGTGAGTTAATTGTCAGATCTGCTAGTTCATCTTAGACTTTTGTCATTTTTGCCATGATTGTTGTGTGCATGCTATGCCTGTGAGTCCTTCATATGTTTTGTTAAGCATTTTGTTATCTTTCCAGAGGTGCAACCCATGTATTTTTAGGATGTGTGTGGTGACTTGTGCAAGCTTGCAAAGTGAGGCACCCGGTAAATCTGTTTTCTGGGACTTAGTAGTTTTCACTAAGTCTGGGATTATTTAGTTCATGATGCCATATGTTCTTATTGTTTACTAGTGATCCGTGCCTCTTTTGAGGATGATCAGTAAAGGAGTTTTGTTAATCTGTTATGGTCTATCCATCCATGTCTTTACTTGCAATTATGTAACACCCTAGCTTAAGTCAATCGAGCTCTACTTTTGCTTCGTTGTGAATCTGGGCAGATCGTCAACTTGTTTGCGATTTTGCCGATGTTATTGTAGTTGATCCATGCATGCTATGCCATTGTTCTTGCCATGTATAGCTAGAATTTTGTGCCTTCTTAATGGATGTATGCTTGGCTTTCCATGACTTGCACCGTAGTGAGTGCATCGAGCTCGTTTACGTGCCTTCGTGAGCTATATTTCAGCATGTCTCAGTTTTCACTAAGTCTGAAAACTGATTGTGTTTTAGCTATGTTCGTGGGCTTGTTAGTATATTTTGTGAACCCTTTTGGCCCCAGGTCACTTTGGGTCTTTTGTTAAGCTTGTTGAGTAGCTCCATGACATGTTCTTACTTGTCTTAATCAGGTCATGTATCATGTTGTTTTGTTGCTCCGAAAAGGGCTTCATGATCTGAAATTTCAGACAAGTGTTAATTTCACTAAGTCTGAAATCTATTTTGCATTTGCGTTTTTGACATGCTTGTTTGAACCTCATAATGGATGATTTGGCCGTAGCTCAGTGCTAGACTTTAGTTAAGCATCTTGTGTGCATCCCTGCAATGTATTTTGTTGTCATGTTTGGGTGCTGTAGCATGTTCATTTCGTTGCATTTAGATGCCTACTTGCTGTAAATCGCAGACCGGTGTCATTTTTGAAACGCTTGCCATTTCCAAACCGTAACTCCGATTCCGGCGTTCTTTATATCATTTTCAAGCGATTTCATCTCATCTTTCCAGTGGCACCCTTGGAATTCCAAGTTGAGGCCAGGTTCATGCATTTCCTGTTATATCTTGCATTTTGCATCCCGCATCGCATCCTGCATAGCATGTCATCATTGCATCTTATTGTTTGAGCTTGCACGTGGTTGATTGTATCCTTGTTGCTTGTTTGTCTTGTTTGGGTAGAGCCGGAAGACGAGTTTGCTAACGAGGAGCCCATTGAGTTTGCTTTTGAAGATCCAGTCAACTCTGACAGCTTTGCAGGCAAGATGATCATACCCTCGAAATCACTACTATCTTTGCTATGCTAGTTTGCTCGCTCTGTTGCTATGCCAATGCTACGATGCCTACCTTTTGCTTGCAAGCCTCCCAAATTTCCATGTCAAACCTCTAACCCACCATTGTCCTAGCAAACCGTTGATTGGCTATGTTACTGCTTTGCTCAGCCCCTCTTATAGCGTTGCTAGTTGCAGGTGAAGATTGGAGGCCGTTCCTTGTTGGAACATTTATGTATTTGTTGGGATATCATTATATTGCTATGTTATCTTAATGCATCTATATACTTGGTGAAGGGTGGAAGGCTCGGCCTCTCGCCTAGTGTTTTGTTCCACTCTTGCCGCCCTAGTTTCTGTCATATCGGTGTTATGTTCCCGGATTTTGCGTTCCTTACGCGGTTGGGTTATAATGGGAACCCCTTGATAGTTCGCCTTGTTTAAAGCTTTTCCAGCAATGCCCAACCTTGGTTTTACCATTCGCCACCTAGCCTCTTTTTCACTTGGGTTACCGGAGCCCAAGGGTCATCTTATTTTAACCCCCCCGGGCCAGTGCTCCCTCTGAGTGTTGGTCCGAACCGGGCAGCCTGCGGGGCCACCTCGGGGAAACTTGAGGGTTGGTTTTACTCGTAGCTTGACCTATCTGAGTGTGCCCTGAGAACGAGATATGTGCAGCTCCTATCGGGATTTGTCGGCACATTCGGGCGGTGTTGCTGGTCTTGTTTTAACCTGTTGAAGTGTCTTGAGTTACCGAGATACCGAGTCTGATCGGAACGTCTTGGGAGGAGGTCTATTCCTTCGTTGACCGTGAGAGCTTGTCATGGGCTAAGTTGGGACTCCCCTGCAGGGATTGAACTTTCGAAAGCCGTGCCTGCGGTTATGGGCAGATGGGAATTTGTTAATGTTCGGTTGTAGATAACTTGAACTAAACTTAATTAAAATGAATCAACCGTGTGTGTTACCGTGATGGCCCCTTCTCGGCGGAGTCCAGGAAGTGGACACAGTGTTGGAGTTATGCTTGCGCAGGTTGTTCCTTTAGACTCTTGCTCGCGCTTTGCCTCCTCTTCTCGCTCTCTTTTGCATATAAGTTAGCCACCATATATGCTAGTCGCTTGCTGCAGCTCCACATATATTTGCCTTACCCTTCCTATAAGCTTAAATAGTCTTGGTCGCGAGGGTGCGAGATTGCTGAGTCCCTGTGGCTCACAGATACTATAACTCCAGATGCAGGTCCAGGTGATTCCGCTCCAGGTGACGAGTATGAGCTCAAGTGGGAGTTCGACGAAGACTCCCAACGATACTACGTTTCCTTTCCCGATGATTAGTAGTGGTGCCCAGTTGGGGGTGATTGGGACCATTGTCGCATGTTGGGTTTTCTTCTATTTTGGCGCCGTAGTCGGGCCATGAGTGTTTTGGATGATGCACGTTATTTATGTACTTTGATGTGACGTGGCGAGTGTAAGCCAACTATGTTTCGTGGCGAGTGTAAGCCAACTATGTTTCTCCCCCTTTTATTATATATTACATGGGATGTTGTGATGATTGCCTAACTTGCGACATTGCTTTCAATGCGGTTATGTCTCTAAGTCGTGCCTCGACACGTGGGAGCTATAGTCGCATCGAGGGTGTTACAATAGTATAGCATGCTCGTTTCAAAACCACACCATGCATATCTCAATTATATTCATGTATGCATGGGTTTCAAACATCATGATCTCTTATTCAAATATTTGAATTCAACTTTACATTGATTATGACCTCACCAAGTCTTTTACACCCACACAGTCGTCTTCTTTTTATAGTTGTACCACTAACTTTCTCTTGTGCATGCATGCACACACACTACCCTCGGCATTCCATCGCACACATGCAATCTTTTTCTTCAGGTCGGTCTCCCATGCATGCAGACACACACACACACACACACCTCCTCCTCCTCTTCATCACTTCGGGCATTCTTTATCTCTCAGATGCATGTCCAACGATCGATGTTCCTATATCTGTATGTATATATAGCTAAGTCTTTCCCAGTTTTCCACACAACCGATCGATCTATATCTCTAGTCAGGTCTCACCCTCTTTCCCACATACACATCGATCATTCTACCTCTCTATATAGGACTACATAGCTAATACAAACACATTATCTATCCATCATCTCCCTCTCATCATCCATGCCTTCCGCTTCATCTCTCAGACGCACGCACAGTGGCGAAGACAAGGGTAGCAAAGGCCCTGGCCCCTTGCACCATCTTCCAGCAACCCCATATCCCAGTGCTTGTACGCTCGTAGAGCTCTTCCCTCTATCTATCTCTATCAATATCTTGCGCAGTCGACCCCTCCCCTCCCTTATCGTATATCACCCCAGCCCCAAGCACATACATGTATGTATATAGGCCTCTCTTTCACACAAATTACATTGACACGTATTCCATCACCATATCTCAGTATCTCTCACACACACGGACTACGTGTACAAAAGAGAAGAGGTGCACACATGCACCCATTCCCACATACAAACGCGCAGGTGGACGGTGGAGCACATTTGTACAAATAATATGCATGTAGAAAGGCTTTAGATGATGTGCCACTAGTCTATATCTATATCTATAGCCCTATATAGTGTGCAAATAACTTTGAAAGATGGTCGTTGGATGAAGCCAATCCGACGATGCAGAGATGGAAAATCCGAGCACTACTGACCATTGGATATCAGCTACATTCCACCAGATTTTGCCACATGTACAATCTAGAAGACTCCATGGTCGAACTTAAGCATAATGCGTAAACCTCAAAACACGAGCACTTCTTTATTCTAGAACCTTCAATATCATAATTGCCCAAACTTTTTTTTTCTAAATGGGTTGTCATTATTTGTTTTTACTTTATGCTTTATAATGCATAATTCCATCAATCTTAAAATAGATTATTTTTTTATAAAACTAATTGATTTTGAATGAGATGAACTATAAGAATTGAACGAACATCTACATCATGCATATATGACTCAATGCTTACATGCTATAGTGTATTATTTATTCATAATTTGATTGCCAAATCTCATGCGTGCAATACACGTGTACCTTACTAGTACTTCCAGTATGTGCAAAACACATAAATTAGAATTTCAATGGCACGCTACACAGTGTCTCTCCCTTTTTCAATTAATATATTATGATTAAAATGATGTGGGGGGCATCTGTGAAGCCACGTGGCACGTGTGGAGGTGTTGTCGCGACCTTCTTGTGTGGATTGATCACAGTGACATGCTGTTGGTTTTAGAAGAATGTACTCTTCCTCTCTCATGCACACTGGTGGAGTACGTGCATGAAGCGAAGATATGCATGCATGCACTCATTCCCTCGCACGCACACGCGGGGACACGGTGCAACGCATTTTTGTACGAAGATCCACCCCAAGTGATAATTTGACATGTGTAAAGTTGTCCACTTAATGGATGGTCAATTAATGTAGCGCATGCAAATTGAGTGGACATGAGGGAGGAAGTAGTTGAGAATGACATTACTACTCCACTGCGTGCATGCGAGTAGTTAAATCATGGGTTGCTACTTCCATTGGTCTCCTTCGTATTTTGTGCCAATTTTTGACCATAATTTGAAGTAACACAATATTAATGCATGTCATAAAAAGTAATATTATCAAAAACTATGTTCAAATGTGAATCAATGATATAATTTTTGGTGGCATGCATTAACATTTTCTTAGTTAATTTTTTTGTCAAAATTTTGCACAAAATACAAAGGTGGCCAATAAACCAGGACGCAGGCAACATGATTAATTTTTGATTGGGTGAATGTTGGTGGCCTTTGTATTTAATTATGGATGGAGTGGAGTAGTACTATCTTTATCTTAGCCTCGTAGGGCTCTCCCAGCGCCTATGCTCGCCTCCCCGCCTCGCCCACCGGATCCCGCCATGGATAATCCCTTAGATCCCAGCATCCCGCGGGTTGCCCTCTCGCTGCGGCTGGTAGCACTGCCGCCTTTGAGAGAAACCCGCATGTGTTTGAGAGGGGATCCATTGCTATGGAATCACATATCGGTGGCGTCGGAGGACATGCTAGGGATGCGTTCCAGGTGGTGGGTAGCAAGGGCAAATCAGATCAAGGAAGCATCGCATCGATTGGAGACAAGTTCAAAGGAGCTGCGCCTGGCGAAGCACAAGGCGAAGGCGCAAGTCGATCTCAGGGGAGAGATGCTGAGGGATGTCAACATCTGGCAGCATCGCGTTGATTTCGAGCTAGGGCTAACGGAAGAGATCATATTCACGGAGTCAACTGTGAAGGAAAGAAAGCGGATGCCTGTGAGATGGGATGAGCAGCTGGTGCAACTGTTAAAATGGGCGGTAGGAGAAGCTAAATCACGGAACCAGCTGCGGCGGCAGCGCTGGGCATGCATCGTAGGCGAGATGAGCTGCCCTCCTTCCCCACCAGCGATGCACTGACTGTTGGGGATTGTAGTAATAATTCAAAAAAATTCCTACGTGTCACCAAGATCAATCTAGGAGATGCTAGCAACGAGAGAGAGGGAGTACATCTTCATACCCTTGAAGATCAATAAGCGGAAGCGTTACAAGAACGCGGTTGATGGAGTCGTACTCGCGGCGATTCAAATCGCGGAAGATCCAATCTAAGCGCCGAATGGACGATGCCTCCGCGTTCAACACACATACAACCCGGGGACGTCTCCTCCTTCTTGATCCAGCAAGGGGAGAGGAGAAGTTGAGGGAAAGCTCTGACAGCAGGACGGCGTGGTGTTGGAGCTTGCGGTTCTCCGGCAGGGCTTCGCCAAACACTACGGAGGAGAAAGAGGTGTAGGAGGAGGGAGGGCTGCGCTAGGGGAAGGGGTGCGGCTGCCCTCCCACCCCCCCACTATTTATAGGGGGAGAGAAGAGGGGGCCGGGCCCCCTAGATGCATCTAGAGGGGGGCGGCGCCAGGAGGGGAAACTTGCCCCCCAAGCAGGTGGGAGGCACCTCCTCCCCCTAGGGTTTCCAACCCTAGGCGCCTTGGGCCCTTGGGGGGCGCACCAGCCCACTAGGGGTCTGGTTCCCTCTGATATTCAGCCCATTAAGTCCTCTGGGGCAGGTGGCCCCACCCGGTGGACCCCCGGACACCTTTCGGTGGTCCCGGTACAATACCGATAACCCCCGAAACCATTCCGGTGACTACTGGACTTCCCATATATAAATCTTCACCTCCAGACCATTCCGGAACTCCCCGTTGCGTCGGGGATCTCATCCGAGACTCGAAACAACCTTCGGTAACCACATACAATTTCCCATAACAACTCTAGCGTCACCGAACCTTAAGTGTGTAGACCCTATGGGTTCGGGAACCATGCAGACATGACCGAGACATCTCTCTCCAACCAATAACCAACAGCGGGATCTGGATACCCATGTTGGCTCCCACATGTTCCACGATGATATCATCTGATGAACCATGATGTCGGGGATTCAATCAATCCTGTATGCAATTCCCTTTGTCCATCGGTATGTTACTTGCCCGAGATTCGATTATCGGTATCCCCATACCTCGTTCAATCTCGTTACTGGCAAGTCTCTTTACTTGTTTCGTAACGCATGATCCCATGGCTAACTCCTTAGTCACATTGAGCTCATTATGATGATGCATTACCGATGTCGGCGTTCTGGGAACGGGGTGTTGGGGAACGTAGTAATTTCAAAAAATTTCCTACGCACACGCAAGATCATGTGATGCATAGCAACGAGATGGGAGAGTGTTGTCTACGTACCCAACGTAGACCGACTGCAGAAGCGCTGACACGACGTAGAGGAAGTAGTCGTACGTCTTCACGATCCAACCGATCAAGCACCGAAACTACGGCACCTCCGAGTTCGAGCACACGTTCAGCTCGATGACGATCCCCGGACTCCGATCCAGCAAAGTGTCGGGGAAGAGTTCCGTCAGAACGACGGCGTGGTGACCTTGATGTACTACAGCAGCAGGGCTTCGCCTAAACTCCGCTACAGTATTATCGAGGAATATGGTGGCAGGGGGCACCGCACACGGCTAAGGAATAGATCACGTGGATCAACTTGTGTGTCTAGAGGTGCCCCCTGCCTCCGTATATAAAGGAGCCAAGGGGAGGGGTGCGGCCAGCCCTATGGAGGCGCAGGAGGAGTCCTACTCCTACCGGGAGTAGGACTCTCCCCCCCAATCCTATTCCAAATAGGATTCCCAAGGGGGAAGAGAGAGAGAGAGAGGTGGCCGGCCACCTCTCCTAGTCCTAGTTGGACTAGGGGAGGGGGGAGGCGCGCAGCCCACCATGGGCAGCCCCTTTCACCTTTCCACTAAAGCCCAATAAGGCCCATATGGCTCCCGGGGGGTTCCGGTAACCTCCCGGTAATCCGGTAAAATCCCGATTTCACCCGGAACACTTCCGATATCCAAACATAGGCTTCCAATATATCAATCTTTATGTCTCAACCATTTTCAAGACTCCTCGTCATGTCCGTATCACATCTGGGACTCCGAACAACCTTCGGTACATCAAAACATATAAACTCATAATATAACTGTCATCGAAACTGTTCAAGCGTGCGGACCCTACGGGTTCGAGAAACTATGTAGACATGACTGAGACACGTCTCCGGTCGTCAATAACCAATAGCGGAACCAAGATGCTCATATTGTCTCCTACATATTCTACGAAGATCTTTTATCGGTTAGACCACATAACAACATACGTTGTTCCCTTTGTCATCGGTATGTTACTTGTCCGAGATTCGATCATCGGTATCCTATACCTAGTTCAATCTCGTTACCGGCAAGTCACTTTACTCGTTCTATAATACATCATCCCGCAACTAATTCATTAGTTGCAATGCTTGCAAGGCTTAAGTGATGTGCATTACCGAGAGGGCCCAGAGATACCACTCCGACAATCGGAGTGACAAATCCTAATCTCGAAATACGCCAACCCAACATGTACCTTTGGAGACACCTGTAGTGCTCCTTTATAATCACCCGGTTATGTTGTGACGTTTGGTAGCACCCAAAGTGTTCCTTCGGCAAACGGGAGTTGCATAATCTCATAGTCATAGGAACATGTATAAGTCATGAAGAAAGCAATAGCAACATACTAAACGATCGGGTGCTAAGCTAATGGAATGGGTCATGTCAATCAGATCATTCAACTAATGATGTGATCTCGTTAATCAAATAACAACTCTTTGTTCATGGTTAGGAAACATAACCATCTTTGATTAACGAGCTAGTCAAGTAGAGGCATACTAGTGACACTCTGTTTGTCTATGTATTCACACATGTATTATGTTTCCGGTTGATACAATTCTAGCATGAATAATAAACTTTTATCATGATATAAGGAAATAAATAATAACTTTATTATTGCCTCTAGGGCATATTTCCTTCAGTCTCCCACTTGCACTAGAGTCAATAATCTAGATTACACTGTAATGATTCTAACACCCATGGAGCTTTGGTGTTGATCATTTTTGCTCGTGGAAGAGGCTTAGTCAACGGGTCTGCAACATTCAGATCTGTATGTATCTTGCAAATCTCTATGTCTCCCACCTGGACTAGATCCCGGATGGAATTGAAGCGTCTCTTGATGTGCTTGGTTCTCTTGTGAAATCTGGATTCCTTTGCCAAGGCAATTGCACCAGTATTGTCACAAAAGATTTTCATTGGACCCGATGCACTAGGTATGACACCTAGATCGGATATGAACTCCTTCATCCAGATTCCTTCGTTTGCTGCTTCCGAAGCAGCTATGTATTCCGCTTCACATGTAGATCCCGCTAGGACGCTTTGTTTAGAACTGCACCAACTGACAGCTCCACCGTTTAATGTAAATATGTATCTGGTTTGCGATTTAGAATCGTTTGGATCAGTGCAAAGCTTGCATCAACGTAACCGTTTACGATGAGCTCTTTGTCACCTCCATATACGAGAAACATATCCTTAGTCCTTTTCAGGTATTTCAGGATGTTTTTGACCGCTGTCCAGTGATCCACTCCTGGATTACTTTGGTACCTCCCTGCTAGACTTATAGCAAGGCACACATCAGGTCTGGTACACAGCATTGCATACATGATAGATCCTATTGCTGATGCATAGGGAACATCTTTCATCTTCTCTCTATCTTCTGCAGTGGTCGGGCATTGAGTCTTACTCAATTTCACACCTTGTAACACAGGCAAGAATCCTTTCTTTGCTTGATCCATTTTGAACTTCTTCAAAATTTTGTCAAGGTATGTTGTTTGTGAAAGTCCAATTAAGCGTTTTGATCTATCTCTATAGATCTTTATGCCTAATATGTAAGCAGCTTCACCGAGGTCTTTCATTGAAAAACTCTTATTCAAGTATCCCTTTATGCTATCCAGAAATTCTATATCATTTCCAATCAGTAATATGTCATCCACATATAGTATCAGAAATGCTACAGAGCTCCCACTCACTTTCTTGTAGATACAGGCTTCTCCGAAAGTCTGTATAAAACCAAATGCTTTGATCACATTATCAAAGCGTTTATTCCAACTCCGAGAGGCTTGTACCAGTCCATAAATGGATCGCTGGAGCTTGCACACTTTGTTAGCTCCCTTTGGATCGACAAAACCTTCTGGTTGCATCATATACAACTCTTCTTCCAGAAATCCATTCAGGAATGCAGTTTTGACATCCATCTGCCAAATTTCATAATCATAAAATGCGGCAATTGCTAACATGATTCGGACGGACTTAAGCATCGCTACGGGTGAGAAGGTCTCATCGTAGTCAATCCCTTGAACTTGCCAAAACCCTTTTGCGACAAGTCGAGCTTTGTAGACAGTAATATTACCGTCGGCGTCAGTCTTCTTCTTGAAGATCCATTTATTCTCAATTGCTTGCCGATCATTGGGCAAGTCAACCAAAGTCCATACTTTGTTCTCATACATGGATCCCATCTCAGATTTCATGGCTTCAAGCCATTTTGCGGAATCTGGGCTCACCATCGCTTCCTCATAGTTCGTAGGCTCGTCATGGTCAAGTAACATGACCTCCAGAACAGGATTACCGTACCACTCTGGTGCGGATCTTACTCTGGTTGATCTACGAGGTTCAGTATTGTCTTGTTCTGGAGTTTCATGATCATTATCATTAGCTTCCTCACTATTTGGTGTAGGTGTCACTGAAACAGTTTTCTGTGATGTACTACTTTCCAGTAGGGGAGCAGGTACAGTTACCTCGTCAAGTTCTACTTTCCTCCCACTCACTTCTTTCGAGAGAAACTCCTTCTCTAGAAAGGATCCATTCTTAGCAACGAATGTCTTGCCTTCGGATCTGTGATAGAAGGTGTATCCAATAGTCTCCTTTGGGTATCCTATGAAGACACATTTCTCCGATCTAGGTTCGAGCTTATCAGGTTGAAGTTTTTTCACATAAGCATCACAGCCCCAAACTTTAAGAAACGACAACTTTGGTTTCTTGCCAAACCACAGTTCTTAAGGCGTCGTCTCAACGGATTTTGATGGTGCCCTATTTAACGTGAATGCGGCCGTCTCTAGAGCATAACCCCAAAACGATAACGGTAAATCTGTAAGAGACATCATAGATTGCACCATATCTAGTAAAGTACGATTACGACGTTCGGACACACCATTACGTTGTGGTGTTCCGGGTGGCGTGAGTTGCGAAACTATTCCGCATTTTTTCAAATGTACACCAAACTCGTAACTCAAACATTCTCCTCCACGATCAGATCGTAGAAACTTTATCTTCTTGTTACGATGATTTTCAACTTCACTCTGAAATTCTTTGAACTTTTCAAATGTTTCAGACTTATGTTTCATTAAGTAGATATACCCGTATCTGCTTAAGTCATCTGTGAAGGTGAGAAAATAACGATATCCGCCACGAGCTTCAATATTCATCGGACCACATACATCTGTATGTATGATTTCCAACAAATCTGTTGCTCTCTCCATAGTATCGGAGAACGGTGTTTTAGTCATCTTGCCCATGAGGCACGGTTCGCAAGTACCAAGTGATTCATAATCAAGTGGTTCCAAAAGTCCATCAGTATGGAGTTTTTTCATGCTCTTTATACCGATATGACCTAAACGGCAGTGCCACAAATAAGTTGCACTTTCATTATCAACTCTGCATCTTTTGGTTTCAACATTATGAATATGTGTATTACTACTATGGAGATTCAATAAGAATAGACCACTCTTCAAGGGTGCATGACCATAAAAGATATTACTCATATAAATAGAACAACCATTATTCTCTGATTTAAATGAATAACCGTCTCGCATTAAAAAAGATCCAGATATAATGTTCATGCTCAACGCTGGCACCAAATAACAATTACTTAGGTCTAATATTAATCCCGAAGGTAGATGTATAGGTAATGTGCCGACCGCGATCACATCGACTTTGGAACCGTTTCCCACGCGCATCGTCACCTCGTCCTTTGCCAGTGCCCGTTTATTCCGTAGTCCCTGTTTCGAGTTGCAAATATTAGCAACAGAACCAGTATCAAATAACCAGGTGCTACTGCGAGCTCTAGTAAGGTACACATCAATAACATGTATATCACATATACCTTTGTTCACCTTGCCATCCTTCTTATCCGCCAAATACTTGGGGCAGTTCCGCTTCTAGTGACCAGTCTGCTTGTAGTAGAAGCACTCAGTTTCAGGCTTAGGTCCAGACTTGGGTTTCTTCTCTTGAGCAGCAACTTGCTTGCTGTTCTTCTTGAAGTTCCCCTTCTTCTTCCCTTTGCCCTTTTTCTTGAAACTAGTGGTCTTGTTAACCATCAACACTTGATGCTCCTTCTTGATTTCTACCTCCGCAACTTTCAGCATTGCGAAGAGCTCGGGAATAGTCTTGTTCATCCCTTGCATATTATAGTTCATCACGAAGCTCTTGTAGCTTGGTGGCAGTGATTGGAGAATTCTGTCAATGACGCAATCATCTGGAAGATTAACTCCCATTTGAATCAAGTGATTATTATACCTAGACATTTTGAGTATATGCTCACTGACAGAACTGTTCTCCTCCATCTTGCAGCTATAGAACTTATTGGAGACTTCATATCTCTCAATCCGGGCATTTGCTTGAAATATTAACTTCAACTCCTGGAACATCTCATATGCTCCATGACGTTCAAAACGTCGTTGAAGTTCCGGTTCTAAGCCGTAAAGCATGGCACACTGAACTATCGAGTAGTCATCAGCTTTGCTCTGCCAGACGTTCATAACATCTGGTGTTGCTCTAGCAGCAGGCCTGGCACCCAGCGGTGCTTCCAGGACGTAATTCTTCTGAGCAGCAATGAGGATAATCCTCAAGTTACGGACCCAGTCCGTGTAATTGCTACCATCATCTTTCAACTTTGCTTTCTCAAGGAACGTATTAAAATTCAATGGAACAACATCACGAGCCATCTATCTACAATCAACATAAACAAGCAAGATACTATCAGGTACTAAGTTCATGATAAGTTTTAAGTTCAATTAATCAGATTACTTAAGAACTCCCACTTAGATAGACATCCCTCTAATCTTCTAAGTGATTACGTGATCCAAATCAACTAAACCATAACCGATCATCACGTGAGATGGAGTAGTTTTCAATGGTGAACATCGTTATGTTGATCATATATACTATATGATTCACGCTCGACCTTTCGGTCTCCGTGTTCCGAGGCCATATCTGCATATGCTAGGCTCGTCAAGTTTATCCTGAGTATTCTGCGTGTGCAAAACTGGCTTGCACCCGTTGTAGATGGACGTAGAGCTTATCACACCCAATCATCACATGGTGTCTGGGCACGGCGAACTTTGGCAACGGTGCATACTCAGGGAGAACACTTCTTGATAATTTAGTGAGAGATCATCTTATAATGCTACCGTCAATCAAAGCAAGATAAGATGCATAAAAGATAAACACCACATGCAATCAATATAAGTGATATAATATGGCCATCATCATCTTGTGCTTGTGATCTCCATCTCCGAAGCACCGTCATGATCACCATCGTCACCGGCGCGACACCTTGATCTCCATCGTAGCATCGTTGTCGTCCCGCCAATCTTATGCTTCCACGACTATCACTACCGTTTAGTAATAAAGTAAAGCATTACATGGCGATTGCATTGCATACAATAAAGTGACAACCATATGGCTCCTGCCAGTTGCCGATAACTCGGTTACAAAACATGATCATCTCATACAATAAAATTCAGCATCATGCTTTGACCATATCACATCACAACATGCCCTGCAAAAACAAGTTAGACGTCCTCTACTTTGTTGTTGCAAGTTTTACGTGGCTGCTACGGGCTTAAGCAAGAACCAATCTCACCTACGCATCAAAACCACAACGATAGTTTGTCAAATAGACTCCGTTTTAACCTTCACAAGGACCGGGCGTAGCCATACTTGGTTCAACTAAAGTTGGAGAGACAGTCGCCCGCAAGCCATCTGTGTGCAAAGCACGTCGAGGGAACCGGTCTCGCGTAAGCGTACGCGTAATGTTGGTCCGGGTCGCTCGTCCAACAATGCCGCCGAACCAAAGTATGACATGCTGGTAGGCAGTATGACTTATATCGCACACAACTCACTTGTGTTCTACTCGTGCATATAACATCAACATAAATAACCTAGGCTCGGATGCCACTGTTGGGGAACGTAGTAATTTCAAAAAAATTCCTACGCTCATGCAAGATCATGTGATGCATAGCAACGAGAGGGGGAGAGTGTGATCTACGTACCCTTGTAGATCGACAATGGAAGCGTTTGGTTGATGTAGTCGTACGTCTCCACGGCCCGACCAATCAAGCACCGAAACTACGGCACCTCCGAGTTCGAGCACACGTTCAGCTCGATGACGATCCCCGGACTCCGATCCAGAAAAGTGTCAGGGAAGATTTCCGTCAGCACGACGGCGTGGTGACGATCTTGATGTACTATTGTCGCAGGGCTTCGCCTAAGCACCGCTACAATATTATCGAGGAATATGGTGGCTGGGGGCACCGCACACGGCTAAGGAACAGATCACGTGGATCAACTTGTGTGTCTAGAGGTGCCCCCTGCCTCCGTATATAAAGGAGCAAGGGAGGGGGCCGGCCGGCCAAGGTGTGGCGCACCAGGAGGAGTCCTACTCCTTCTGGGAGTAGGACTCCCCCCCTTTCCTAGTTGGAATAGGATTCGTGGAGGGGGAAAAAGAGGAGAGAGAGGAGGAAGGGGGGCCGGCCCCCTCTCCTTGTCCAATTCGGACCAAGGGGGGGAGGGGCGCGCGGCCCATCTCTGGCCACCTCTCCTCTCTTCCACTAAGGCCCACTAAGGCCCATATACCTCCCGGGGGGTTCCGGTAACCTCCCGGTACTCCGGTAAAATCCCGATTTCACCCGGAACACTTCCGATATCCAAACATAGGCTTCCAATATATCAATCTTTATGTCTCGACCATTTCGAGACTCCTCGTCATGTCCGTGATCACATCCGGGACTCCGAACAACCTTCGGTACATCAAAATGCATAAACTCATAATATAACTGTCATCGTAACCTTAAGCGTGCGGACCCTACGGGTTCGAGAATAATGTAGACATGACCGAGACACGTCTCCGGTCAATAACCAATAGCGGAACCTAGATGCTCATATTGGCTCCTACATATTCTACGAAGATCTTTTATCGGTCAGACCACATAACAACATACGTTGTTCCCTTTGTCATCGGTATGTTACTTGCCCGAGATTCGATCGTCGGTATCCAATACCTAGTTCAATCTCGTTACCGGCAAGTCTGTTTACTCGTTCCGTAATACATCATCTCACAACTAACATATTAGTTGTAATGCTTGCAAGGCTTAAGTGATGTGTAATACCGAGAGGGCCCAGAGATACCTCTCCGACAATCGGAGTGACAAATCCTAATCTCGAAATACGCCAACCCAACATCTACCTTTGGAGACACCTGTAATGCTCCTTTATAATCACCCAGTTACGTTGTGACGTTTGGTAGCACCCAAAGTGTTCCTCTGGCAAACGGGAGTTGCATAATCTCATAGTCATAGGAACATGTATAAGTCATGAAGAAAGCAATAGCAACATACTAAACGATCGGGTGCTAAGCTAATGGAATGGGTCATGTCAATCAGATCATTCAACTAATGATGTGACCTCGTTAATCAAATAACAACTCTTTGTTCATGGTTAGGAAACATAACCATCTTTGATTAATGAGCTAGTCAAGTAGAGGCATACTAGTGACACTCTGTTTGTCTATGTATTCACACATGTATTATGTTTCCGGTTAATACAATTCTAGCATGAATAATAAACATTTATCATGATATAAGGAAATAAATAATAACTTTATTATTGCCTCTAGGGCATATTTCCTTCACGGGGGTCCCCAGACTTGCCTGCCTGCGGCCTGCAGCGTGGCTCCACCAGCGGCCCTGTACAGCCCATCTTCACCAGCAAACACTCAAGACCCTTGCAAGGGGCCGAGCCTCGCGAGGCAGACGACACAAGACCTCCTCAAGGGCGGCCTCACCAGGCTGGCTCACAAGGGGCGGAGAGATCACAGCAAGGGACACCTCGCGAGGTTTCTGTGACGCAAGCCATGACGACTGGAGCCAGGCGGGCGGCAGCGCATGCAGTGTCCTTATTTCCTCTTTGGAGCTAAAGAGGCGAGCGCAGGTGAGGAGTCCCGAGGCATCAAGCAAAGGTTTCCATATCGGTGCAACAAGACCAAGACCAGCAGGACAGCAGGACGGAGGTCGCCATGGAGCCCAAGACGGCGTCACCACCAGAGCCTTTGGCAGGTGAAGACTACTTTTGTCAGGATAGCTTGTACTAGCTGTCCCCCTTCAAATTGGCCGTTGTGGGATCCCTTCCCGCCTAATATTTGGGAAGAGGGCCCGGTCCTCTATATATAGGACTAGCCACCACCATAGAAAGAGGATCGGCTCATCTAGAGGGAAATTATCCCCAACCACACAAGCTCACCAAGCACAAGAACACCTCTCCTCGGGAGGCTGTTCTTCCCTTGTAACTGTTCATCCTCAGCCTAAGAGGCAATCCACCACACCACACTGGAGTAGGGTATTACACCACCATGGTGGCCTGAACCAGTATAAATCTTGTGTCTCTCGTTCTTTGGGTTCGTCGAGCTAGGCCGTGAGATTGTGTCGAGTGCGAGCTAGAGGGGCGAGAGATCTTTGTGCGCACCCCAGTGTTCGAACCTCAAGGGTTTTGCCGGAACCTGAAATCTGACATTTTGCGCGCCAGGTAGGGGTGCGCTTAAGCTTTACTCTTCGTCAATCCGCACTTCGCCACCCCACAAAGATCATGGCCGACGCTCGCCGAGCCCGTGCTGAGCGCCGTGCCGCCCTCGCCACCCGCGTCGCTCAGACAGCCCCTGTCGGCGGGCTGTTGGGGAACGTAGTAATTTCAAAAAAATTCCTACGCACACGCAAGATCATGGTGATGCATAGCAACGAGAGGGGAGAGTGTTGTCCACGTACCCTCGTAGACCGAAAGCAGAAGCGTTAGCACAACACGGTTGATGTAGTCATATGTCTTCACGATCCGGCCGATCAAGTACCGAACGCACGGCACCTCCGAGTTCAGCACACGTTCAGCCCGATGATGTCCCTCGAACTCCGATCCAGACGAGTGTTGAGGGAGAGTTTCATCAGCACGACGGCATGGTGACGATGATGATGTTCTACCGACGCAGGGCTTCGCCTAAGCACCGCTACAGTATTATCGAGGTGGACTATAGTGGAGGGGGCACCGCACATGGCTAAAAGATCAAACAGATCAATTGTTGTGTCTTTGGGGTGCCCCCTGCGCCCGTATATAAAGGAACAAAGGGGGGGTGCGGCCGGCCTAGAGAGGGGCGCGCCAGGAGGAGTCCTACTCCTATCGGGAGTAGGACTTCCCCCTTTCTTTGTTGGACTAGGAGAGAGAGGGGAAAGAGGTGGAGGAGAAGAAGGAAGGGGGGGGGGTGCCGCCCCATTCACCTTGTCCTATTCGGACGAGGAGGTAGGGGCGCAGCCCTTGCCCTGGCCGCCTCTCCTCTCTTCCACTAAGGCCCACAAAGGCCCATTAAGTCCCCGGGGGGGTTTCGGTACTCCGGTAAAATCCCGATTTCACCCGGAACACTTCCGATATCCAAACATAGGCTTCCAATATATCAATCTTCATGTCTCAACCATTTCGAGACTCCTCATCATGTCCGTGATCACATCCGGGACTCCGAACAATCTTCGGTACATCAAAACATATAAACTCATAATATAACTGTCATCGAAACATTAAGCGTGCGGACCCTATGGGTTCGAGAACTATGTATACATGACCGAGACACGTCTACGGTCAATAACCAATAGCGGAACCTGGATGCTCATATTGGCTCCTACATATTCTACGAAGATCTTTATCGGTCAGACCGCATAACAAACATACGTTGTTCCCTTTGTCATCGGTATGTTACTTGCCCGAGATTCGATCGTCGGTATCTCAATACCTAGTTCAATCTCGTTATCGAAAAGTCTCTTTACTCGTTCCGTAATACATCATCCCACAACTAACTCATTAGTTGTAATGCTTGCAAGGCTTAAGTGATGTGCATTACCGAGAGGGCCCAGAGATACCTCTCCGACAATCGGAGTGACAAATCCTAATCTTGAAATATGCCAACCCAACAAGTACCTTCAGAGACACCTGTAGAGCACCTTTATAATCACCCAGTTATGTTGTGACGTTTGGTAGCACACAAAATGTTCCTCCGGTAAATGGGAGTTGCATTATCTCATAGTCATAGGAACATGTGTAAGTCATGAAGAAAGTAATAGCAACAAACTAAACGATCAATTGCTAAGCTAACAGAATGGGTCAAGTCAATCACATCATTGTCCTAATGATGTGATCCCGTTAATCAAATGACAACTCTTTGTCTATGGCGAGGAAACATAACCATCTTTGATCAACGAGCTAGTCAAGTAGAGGCATACTAGTGACACTCTGTTTATGTATTCACACATGTATTATGTTTCCGGTTAATACAATTCTAGCATGAATAATAAACATTTATCATGATATAAGGAAATAAATAATAACTTTATTATTGCCTCTAGGGCATATTTCCTTCAGTATCCCACTTGCACTAGAGTCAATAATCTAGTTCACATCGCCATGTGATTTAATACCAATAGTTCACATCACCATGTGATTAACACCCATAGTTCACATCGACATGTGACCAACACCCAAAGGGTTTACTAGAGTCAATAATCTAGTTCACATCGCTATGTGATTAACACCCAAAGAGTACTAAGGTGTGATCATGTTTTGCTTGTGAGAGAAGTTTAGTCAATGGGTCTGCCACATTCAGATCCGTAAGTATTTTGCAAATTTCTATGTCAACAATGCTCTGCACGGAGCTACTTTAGCTAATTGCTCCCACTTTCAATGTGTATCCAGATTGAGATTTAGAGTCATCAGGATCAGTGTCAAAATTTGCATCGACGTAACCCTTTACGACGAACCTTTTTTGTCACCTCCATAATCGAGAAACATATCCTTATTCCACTAAGGATAATTTTGACCGCTGTCCAGTGATCTACTCCTAGATCACTATTGTTCTCCCTTGCCAAAAATAGTGTAGGGTATACAATAGATCTGGTACACAGCATGGCATATTTTATAGAACCTATGGCCAAGGCATAGGGAATGACTTTCATTCTCTTTCTATCTTCTGCCGTGGTCGGGCTTTGAGTCTTACTCAATTTCACACCTTGTAACACAGGCAAGAACTCTTTCTTTGACTGTTCCATTTTGAACTACTTCAAAATCTTGTCAAGGTATGTACTCATTGAAAAAACTTATCAAGCGTCTTGATCTATCTCTGTAGATCTTGATGCTCAATATGTAAGCAGCTTCACCGAGGTCTTTCTTTGAAAAACTCCTTTCAAACACTCCTTTATGCTTTGTAGAATAATTCTACATTATTTTCGATTAACAATATGTCATTTACATATACTTATCAGAAATGTTGTAGTGCTCCCACTCACTTTCTTGTAAATACAGGATTCACCGCAAGTCTGTATAAAACTATATGCTTTGATCAACTTATCAACGCATATATTCCAACTCCGGGATGCTTGCACTAGTCCATAGATGGATCGCTGGAGCTTGCATATTTTGTTAGCACCTTTAGGATTGACAAAACCTTCTGGTTGCATCATATACAACTCTTTCTTTAATAAATCCTTTAAGGAATGCAGTTTTGTTTATCCATTTGACAGATTTCATAAAATGCGGCAATTTGCTAACATGATTCAGACAGACTTAAGCATCGCTACGAGTGAGAAAATCTCATCATAGTCAACACCTTGAACTTTGTCAAAAACCTTTTTCGACAAGTCTAGCTTTGTAGATAGTAACACTACTATCAGCGTCCGTCTTCCTCTTGAAGATCCATTTATTTTCTATGGCTTGCCGATCATCGGGCAAGTCAACCAAAGTCCACACTTTGTTCTCATATATGGATCCCATCTCAGATTCCATGGCCTCAAGCCATTTTGTGGAATCTGGGCTCACCATCGCTTCTTCATAGTTTGTAGGTTCATCATGATATAGTAATATGACTTCCAGAATAGGATTACCGTACCACTCTGGTGCAGATCTTACTCTGGTTGATCTACGAGGTTCAGTAACAACTTGATCTGAAGTTCCATGATCGTCATCATTAACTTCCTCACTAATTGGTGTAGGCGTCACAGAAACCAGTTTCTGTGATGAACTACGTTCCAATAGGGGAGTAGGTACAGTTACCTCATCAAGTTCTACTTTCCTCCCACTCACTTCTTTCGAGAGAAACTCCTCTAGAAAAACTCCGAATTTAGCAACAAAAGTCTTGCCTTCGGATCTGTGATAGAAGGTGTACCCAACAGTCTCCTTTGGGTATCCTATGAAGACACATTTCTCCGATTTGGGTTCGAGCTTATCAGGCTGAGGCTTTTTCACATAAGCATCGCAGCCCCAAACTTTCAGAAACGACAACTTTGGTTTCTTTCCAAACCACAGTTCATATGGCGTCGTCTCAACGGATTTCGATGGTGCCCTATTTAATGTGAATGCAGCCGTCTCTAAAGCATAACCCCAAAACAATAGTGGTAAATCGGTAAGAGACATCATATATCGCACCATATCTAATAAAGTACGGTTACGACGTTCGGACACACCATTACACTAAGGTGTTCCAGGTGGCGTGAGTAGTGAAACTATTTCACATTGTTTTAACTGAAGGCCAAACTCGTAACTCCAGAAAATATTCTGCGATCATATCGTAGAAATTTTTATTTTTGTTGCAATGATTCTCCACTTCACTCTGAAATTCTTTGAACTTTTCAAATGTTTCAGACTTGTGTTTCATCAAGTAGATATACTCATATCTGCTCAAATCATCTGTGAAGATCAGAAAATAATGATACCTACCGTGAGCCTCAATATTCATCGGACCACATACATCAGTATGTATGATTTCCAACAAATCTGTTGCTCGCTCCATTGTTCCGGAGAATGGAGTCTTAGTCATCTTGCCCGTGAGGCATGGTTTGCAAGCATCAACTGATTCATAATCAAGTGATTCCAAAAGCCCATTAGCATGGATTTTCTTCATGCGCTATACACTAATATGACCTAAATGACAGTGCCACAAATAAGTTGCACTATCATTATTAACTTTGCATCTTTTGGCTTCAATATTATGAAAATGTGTATCACCACGATTGAGATCCAACAAACCATTTTCATTGGGTGTATGACCATAGAAGGTTTTATTCATGTAAACAGAACAACAATTATTCTCTAACTTACATGAATAACCGTATTGCAATAAACATGATCCAATCATATTCATGCTCAACGCAAACACTAAATAACATTTATTTTAGGTTTAACACTAATCCCGAAAGTATAGGGAGTGTGCGATGATGATCATATCAATCTTGGAACCATTTCCAATACACATCGTCACTTCACCCTTAACTAGTCTCTGTTCATTCTGCAACTCCCGTTTAGAGTTACTATTCTTAGCAACTGAACTAGTATCAAATACTGAGGGGTTTCTATAAACACTAGTAAAGTACACATCAATAACATGTATATCAAATATACCTATGTTCACTTTGCCATCCTTCTTATCCACCAATTACTTGGGGTAGTTCCGCTTCCAGTGACCAGTCCCTTTGCAGTAGAAGCACTCAGTTTCAGGCTTAGGTCCAGACTTGGGTTTTTTCACTTGAGAAGCAACTTGCTTGCTGTTCTTCTTGAAGTTCCCCTTCTTCTTCCCTTTGTACCTTTACTTGAAACTAGTGGTTTTGTTTACCATCAACACTTGATGCTTTTCTTGATTTCTACCTTCATCGATTTCAGCATCACGAAGAGCTTGGGAATCGTTTCCGCTATCCCTTGCATATTATAGTTCATCACGAAGTTCTACTAACTTGGTGATGGTGACTAGAGAATTCTGTTAATCACTATTTTATCTCGAAGATTAACTCCCACTTGAATCAAGCGATTGTAGTACCCAGACAATCTGAGCACATGCTCACTGCTTGAGCTATTCTCCTCCATCTTTTAGCTATAGAACTTGTTGGAGACTTCATATCTCTCAACTCGGGTATTTGGGTATTTGATTGAAATATTAATTTCAACTCCTGGAACATCTCATATGGTCCATGACGTTCAAAACGTCTTTGAAATCCTGATTCTAAGCTGTTAAGCATGGTGTACTAAACTATCAAGTAGTCATCATATTGTCACAACCCTAGAATTCTGCTTTGTAATTAGTTGCATCAGTGAGTTGCATCCATGCATCATGTTTAAATTCAAGAAACTTGAATTGAGGAAATTTGAAAGCCTCAAAATTTTAATTAAAAGTAAGGCAAATAACCCTGGAAAATGCATCCAATGTTTCCAAAATGCTCTCCAACGATGTTTAATATTTTTGGCAAGGTTTTGGTCCAAACCAAAAATATGGAACATTTTTGAGGAATTATTTTGGCCATCTGGATTTAAATCAATAAATATTTGAGTTGGATTTAGTTCTTCTATAAAAAGAATTGCAAGTCCAGTAATCCTGAAAACCTGTGAGTGGCGTTGAATATATTGCATCAAGCCACATAAATATTTTCAGAAGCTACTAAATGATTTGGTTTGTGAATCAAATCAAAATAGAATTGAAATATTAGAAAACAGAAACAGAAATGTAAAAAAAAGGAAACTAACCTGGCCCAGCTTACCTGGCCTCACCTGTGCAGCCACCAGAGAGGCCAGCCCAGCACTGTAGAGGCCCAACCCACAGGGGCATGACCGTCTTCTACCTCTGCTAGTAGGCAGAGGCGAACCAGAGCACGACGCCGGCTGCGCCAGCTCCTGCTTCGCGCTGGCGAGCTCTCCTCCCCCCCACGCCCTCGAGACGCGACACAGCTCCCTGGCCCACTCCCTTACTCTCCTCGTGCTCCTCCTCCCCTCAGTCTCCCTCTCACGTGCACACCCGAGCGTTGCCGCCGCTGCCGATCGCCGTAGCTGTGGCCACCGGCCACCGCACCCCCTGCCGACATGCCCATCGACTCCGCCGCGAGGCCTCGCGCCTCCAAGCAGAAGAACGCAAGCTCGGACGGCCTTCTTCCCCGCCAACGCCGCCGTCCACGACCTCGGGTGCCAGTGATGCCCGTCGTCGATTTGCCGGACCCCGTGCCTCCCCTGCCTCGCCAGCAGTACCAGAAGAACCGTGGTGAGCCGCTGCACCGTTTCCCCTATGCCCTGTTGCCTAATTCGCCCCTAGCCGCAGCAACCACCGGAGCCGAGCGCTCCCCGCCGCCGGCCATGTCGCCGCCGCGGTTGCAACACCCGCACGTTGCACCAGAGCACGTAGGCATGCTCAGCGCTTCCTCAGGAAGCCGCAGGCCCCACCAGTTCGTCTCGAAACGCTCCGTAGCGCCGAACCCGCCGTTCCCGTAGCTCCGACCACTGCCATGGTTGCCATGGCCATCGTCTTCGGCCACCCCGCAGCCTCCCGCGTGATCCCCTAGATGCGCGCGAGGATGGGCATCCCTCTGGTGCGTCTAGCGCATCGAGCCGACCCCTATAGCGCCGTCCCAGGCAACTCCGATGATCCTCCGCCGCCGGGTTTGGTCGCCGGCGTCCAACTCCGGTGGCTGGTGACGTGGCACCGTCATTAGCGCCTAACTAACCCCCTAGAGTCACTGACATATGGGCCCAGGCCTTAACTAAACTAGATTAGGTTTAGTTTAATTTTAATTAACCCTGTTAGTTAACTGTGTCACTGATGTGTGGACCCCACACATCAGGTTTGACCTGGACCGAGCCGTTGACCTGCTGATGTCACTATGAGGTCATGCTGACGCAATAATTCCTTTCTGGAATTTAAATAAATCTTAAATGATTTATTATTTTCAGAAATTACCCCCAAACTTCTAAAAATCATAGAAATTCAACCGTAAGTCCAAATGAAAAGATTTATATATGAAAAATTATCAGAAAAATTCAAGGAATCCATCTGTACCATTTTCATGCATGTTTGAACAATGTTTGTCCTCTGTTTTGGACAAAACAAATAAAGGGCATTTAAATAATCATATATGGAGTTGGAATTTGAATCATGTATTCAAAACAACTTCATTTAAATCATAACTAGATGCATTAGCTCAAATCACAGCATATTGCCATGTCATGATCATGCATCATATTGTCGCATATGCATTGATTGTGTTCTTCTCTATTGCCGGTGTTTGTCCCCCTTCAGTAGACGACGTTCCAACGATGTGATCGATGACACCGATGAAGAACTATAGTATCTTTAGAAGTGCCAGGCAAGCAAAACCCCCTTGTTCATTCCGATACAATCCCACTCTCTCGCCCCTCGGAGCCTAATGAATAAATACTTGAGTCGTAGAGTTATGTTGTGATGCCATGTTGTATTTACACATATCGGGCATATTGTGTGTATGATTGAAATGCTTGGTATGTGTGGGATCCGACAATCTAGTTGTTTATCCTTGGCAGCCCCTCTTATGGGGAAATGTAGTCTAGTGCTTCCATGAGCCATAGTAGTCTGCTACAGCCCGGTTCACCGGAGTCCTGCTAGCCCAGCACTACTGCTCAGGACACTTGACTGTCCGGCATGTGTTTCACTTCGTTCCTGTGTCTGTCCCTTCGGGGAAATGTCACGCGGTGACATCCGGAGTCCTGCCTAGCCTGCTACAGCCCAGGTTCCCGGAGTCCTGTTAGCCCAGTGCTATAGCCCAGATTCACACGCTGCTGACCGACATGCTCGATGTGATTCATGTATGCCTGTCCCCATAGGTTGGTGCCGCTTTGGGTTCACGACTAGCCATGTCGGCCCGGGTTCTCTGTCATATGGATGCTAGAGACACTTGAAGGAAATATGCCCTAGAGGCAATAATAAAGTTATTATTTATTTCCTTATATCATGATAAATGTTTATTATTCATGCTAGAATTGTATTAACCGGAAACGTAATACTTCTGTGAATACATAGACAAACAAAGTGTCACTAGTATGCCTCTACTTGACTAGCTCGTTAATCGAAGATGGTTATGTTTCCTAACCATAGACATGAGTTGTCATTTGATTAACGGGATCACATCATTAGGAGAATGATGTGATTGACATGACCCATTCCATTAGCTTAGCACCCGATCGTTTAGTATGTTGCTATTTCTTTCTTCATGACTTATACATGTTCCTATGACTATGAGATTATGCAACTCCTGTTTACCGGAGGAACACTTTGTGTGCTACCAAATGTCACAACGTAACTGGGTGATTATAAAGGTGCTCTACAGGTGTCTCCAAAGGTACATGTTGGGTTGGCGTATTTCGAGATTAGGATTTGTCGCTCCGATTGTCGGAGAGGTATCTCTGGGCCCTGTCGGTAATACACATCACTTAAGCCTTGCAAGCAATGCAACTAATAAGTTAGTTGCAAGATGATGTATTACAGAACGAGTAAAGAGACTTGCCGGTAACGAGATTGAACTAGGTATAGGATACCGACGATCGAATCTCGGGCAAGTAACATACCGATGACAAAGGGAACAACGTATGTTGTTATGCGGTCTGACCGATAAAGATCTTCGTAGAATATGTAGGAGCCAATATGAGCATCCAGGTTCCGCTATTGGTTATTGACCGGAGACGTGTCTCGGTCATGTCTACATTATTCTCGAACCCATAGGGTCCACACGCTTAACATTACGATGACAGTTTCATTATGAGTTTATATATTTTGATGTACCGAAGGTTGTTCGGAGTCCCGGATGTGATCACGGACATGACGAGGAGTCTCGAAATGGTCGAGACATAAAGATCGATATATTGGAAGACTATATTTGGACACCGGAAGGTTCCAGGTAAGATTGGGACAATACCGGATCACCGGGAGGTTATCGGAACCCCCCGGGAGGTATATGGGCCTTATTGGGCCTTAGTGGAAAGGAGGGGAAAGGAGCAAGAGAGGGGCCGCCCCCCCTACCCCAATCCGAATTGGGAGGGGGGCCGGCCCCCCTTCCTCCTCCCTCCCTCCTCTTCCCTCCCTCTCCTACTCCTAATAGGAAAAAGGGGAGTCCTACTCCCGGTGGGAGTTGGACTCCCCCCTTGCGTGCGCCACCCTCCTTGGCCGGCCCCCTCCTCCACTCCTTTATATACGGGGGCAGGGGGGCACCCCAGAGACACAACAATTGATCATTGATCTCTTAGCCGTGTGCGGTGCCCCCTTCCACCATAGTCCTCGATAATATTGTAGCGGTGCTTAGGCGAAGCCCTGCGACAATAGAACATCAAGATCGTCACCACGCCGTCGTGCTGACGGAAATCATCCCCGACACTTTGCTGGATCGGAGTCCGGGGATCGTCATCGAGCTGAACGTGTGCAAAAACACGGAGGTGCCGTAGTTTCGGTGCTTGATCGGTCGGGCCGTGAAGACGTATGACTACATCAACCACGTTGTTATAACGCTTCCGCTTTCGGTCTACGAGGGTACGTAGACAACACTCTCCCCTCTTGTTGCTGTGCATCACCATGGTCTTGCGTGTGCGTAGGAAATTTTTTGAAATTACTACGTTCCCCAACAGTGGTATGCACGAGTAGAACACAAGTGAGTTGTGCGCGATATAAGTCATACTGCTTACCAGCATGTCATACTTTGGTTCGGCGGTATTGTTGGACGAAGCGGCCCGGACCGACATTACGCGTACGCTTACGCGAGACTGGTTCTACCGACGTGCTTTGCACACAGGTGGCTGGCGGGTGACAGTTTCTCCAACTTTAGTTGAACCGAGTGTGGCTACGCCCGGTCCTTGCGAAGGTTAAAACAACACCAACTTGACAAACTATCATTGTGGTTTTGATGCGTAGGTAAGATTGGTTCTTGCTTAAGCCCGTAGCAGCCATGTAAAACTTGCAACAAACAAAGTAGAGGACATCTAACTTGTTTTTGCAGGGCATGTTGTGATGTGATATGGTCAAGACATGATTCTAAATTTTATTGTATGAGATGATCATGTTTTGAAACCAAGTTATCGGCAACTGGCAGGAGCCATATGGTTGTCGCTTTATTGTATGCAATGCAATCGCCCTGTAATGCTTTACTTTATCACTAAGTGGTAGCGATAGTCGTAGAAGCATAAGATTGGCGAGACGACAACGATGCTACAATGGAGATCAAGGTGTCGCGCCGGTGACGATGGTGATCATGACGGTGCTTTGGAGATGGAGATCACAAGCACAAGATGATGATGGCCATATTATATCACTTATATTGATTGCATGTGGTGTTTATCTTTTATGCATCTTATCTTGCTTTGATTGACGGTAGCATTATAAGATGATCTCTCACTAAATTTCAAGATAAAAGTGATCTCCTTGAGTATGCACCGTTGCCAAAGTTCGTCGTGCCCAGACACCACGTGATGATCGGGTGTGATAAGCTCTACGTCCAAATACAACGGGTGCAAAACAGTTGCACACGCAGAATACTCAGGTTAAACTTGACGAGCCAAGCATATACAGATATGGCCTCGGAACACGGAGACCGAAAGGTCGAGCGTGAATCATATAGTAGATATGATCAACATAGTGATGTTCACCATTGAAAACTACTCCATTTCACGTGATGATCGGTTATGGTTTAGTTGATTTGGATCACGTGATCACTTAGAAGATTACAGGGATGTCTTTCTAAGTGGGAGTTCTTAAGTAATATGATTAACTGAACTTAAATTTATCATGAACTTAGTACCTGATAGTATCTTGCTTGTTTATGTATGATTGTAGATAAATGGCCCGTGCTGTTGTTCCGTTGAATTTTAATGCGTTCCTCGAGAAAGCAAAGTTGAAAGATGATGGTAGCAATTACACGGACTGGGTCCGTAACTTGAGGATTATCCTCATTGCTGCACAGAAGAATTACGTCCTGGAAGCACCGCTGGGTGCCAGGCCTGCTGCTGATGCAACTGACGACGTTAAGAACGTCTGGCAGAGCAAAGCTGATGACTACTCGATAGTTCAATGTGCCATGCTTTACGGCTTAGAACCGGGTCTTCAACGACGGTTTGAACGTCATGGAGCATATGAGATGTTCCAGGAGTTGAAGCTAATATTTCAAGCAAATGCCCGGATTGAGAGATATGAAGTCTCCAATAAGTTCTATAGCTGCAAGATGGAGGAGAACAGTTCTGTCAGTGAGCATATACTCAAAATGTCTGGGTATAATAATCACTTGATTCAACTGGGAGTTAATCTTCCGGATGATTGCGTCATTGACAGAATTCTCCAATCACTTCCACCTAGCTACAAGAGCTTCGTGATGAACTATAATATGCAAGGGATGGATAAGACAATTTCCGAGCTCTTCGCAATGCTAAAAGCTGCGGAGGTAGAAATCAAAAAGGAGCATCAAGTGTTGATGGTCAACAAGACCACTAGTTTCAAGAAAAAGGGCAAAGGGAAGAAGAAGGGGAACTTCAAGAAGAACAGCAAGCAAGTTGCTGCTCAAGAGAAGAAACCCAAGTCTAGACCTAAGCCTGAAACTGAGTGCTTCTACTACAAGCAGACTGGTCACTAGAAGCGGAACTGCCCCAAGTATTTGGCGGATAAGAAGGATGGCAAGGTGAAAAAAAGTATATGTGATATACATGTTATTGATGTGTACCTTACTAAAGCTCGCAGTAGCACCTGGGTATTTGATACTGGTTCTGTTGCTAATATTTGCAACTCGAAACAGGGACTACGGATTAAGCGAACACTGGCAAAGGACGAGGTGACGATGCGCGTGGGAAACGGTTCCAAAGTCGATGTGATCGCAGTCGGCACGCTACCTCTAGATCTACCATCGGGATTAGTATTAGACCTAAATAATTGTTATTTGGTGCCAGCGTTGAGCATGAACATTATATCTGGATCTTGTTTGATGCGAGACGGTTATTCATTTAAATCAGAGAATAATGGTTGTTCTATTTATATGAATAATATCTTTTATGGTCATGCACCCTTGAAGAGTGGTCTATTTTTGATGAATCTCGTTAGTAGTGATACACATATTCATAATGTTGAAGCCAAAAGATGCAGAGTTGATAATGATAGTGCAACTTATTTGTGGCACTGCCGTTTAGGTCATATCGGTGTAAAGCGCATGAAGAAACTCCATACTGATGGACTTTTGGAACCACTTGATTATGAATCACTTGGTACTTGCGAACCGTGCCTCATGGGCAAGATGACTAAAACGCCGTTCTCCGCTACTATGGAGAGAGCAACAGATTTGTTGGAAATCATACATACAAATGTATGTGGTCCAATGAATGTTGAAGCTCGTGGCGGATATCATTATTTTCTCACCTTCACAGATGATTTAAGTAGATATGGGTATATCTACTTAATGAAACATAACTCTGAAACATTTGAAAAGTTCAAAGAATTTCAGAGTGAAGTTGAAAATCATCGTAACAAGAAAATGAAGTTTCTACGATCTGATCGTGGAGGAGAATATTTGAGTTACGAGTTTGGTTTACATTTGAAACAATGCAGAATAGTTTCGCAACTCACGCCACCCGGAACACCACAACGTAATGGTGTGTCCGAACGTCGTAATCGTACTTTACTTGATATGGTGTGATCTATGATGTCTCTTACAGATTTACCGCTATCATTTTGGGTTTATGCTTTAGAGACGGCCGCATTCACGTTAAATAGGGCACCATCAAAATCCGTTGAGACGACGCCTTATGAACTATGGTTTGGCAAGAAACCAAAGTTGTCGTTTCTGAAAGTTTGGGGCTGCGATGCTTATGTGAAAAAGCTTCAACCTGATAAGCTCAAACCCAAATCGGAGAAATGTGTCTTCATAGGATACCCGAAGGAGACTGTTGGGTACACCTTCTATCACAGATCCGAAGGCAAGACATTTGTTGCTAAAATGGAAACTTTCTAGAGAAGGAGTTTCTCTCGAAAGAAGTGAGTGGGAGGAAAGTATAACTTGATGAGGTAACTGTACCTGCTCCCTTATTGGAAAGTAGTACATCACAGAAACAGGTTTCTGTGACACCTATACCAATTAGTGAGGAAGCTAATGATGATGATCATGAAACTTCAGAACAAGATAATACTGAACCTCGTAGAACAAGCAGAGTAAGATCCGCACCAGAGTGGTACGGTAATCCTGTTATGGAAGTCATGCTACTAGATCATGATGAACCTACGAACTATGAAGAAGCAATGGTGAGCCCAAATTCCGCAAAATGGCTTGAAGCCATGAAATCTGAGATGGGATCCATGTATGAGAACAAAGTGTGGACTTTGGTTGACTTGCCCAATGATCGGCAAACAATTGAAAATAAATGGATCTTCAAGAAGAAGACTGACGCTGACGGTAATGTTACTGTCTGCAAAGCTTGACTTGTCGCAAAAGGTTTTCGACAAGTTCAAGGAATTGACTACGATGAGACCTTCTCACCCGTAGCGATGCTTAAGTCTGTCCGAATCATGTTAGCAATTGCTACATTTTATGATTATGAAATTTGGCAGATGGATGTCAAAACTGCATTCCTGAATGGATTTATGGAAGAAGAGTTGTATATGATGCAGCCGGAAGGTTTTGTCGATCCAAAAGGAGCTAACAAAGTGTGCAAGCTCCAGCGATCCATTTATGGACTGGTGCAAGCATCTCGGAGTTGGAATAAACGCTTTGATAGTGTGATCAAAGCATTTGGTTTTGTACAGACTTTTGGAGAAGCCTGTATTTACAAGAAAGTGAGTGGGAGCTCTGTAGCATTTTTGATATTATATGTGGATGACATATTGCTAATCGGAAATGATATAGAATTTCTGGATAGCATAAAGGGATACTTGAATAAGAGTTTTTCAATGAAAGACCTCGGTGAAGCTGCTTACATATTGGGCATGAAGATCTATAGAGATAGATCAAGACGCTTAATTGGACTTTCACAAAGCACATACCTTGACAAAGTTTTGAAGAAGTTCAAAATGGATCAAGCAAAGAAAGGATTCTTGCCTGTGTTACAAGGTGTGAAGTTGAGTAAGACTCAATGCCCGACCACTGTAGAAGATAGAGGGAAAATGAAAGATGTTCCCTATGCTTTAGTCACAGGCTCTATCATGTATGCAATGCTGTGTACCAGACCTGATGTGTGCCTTGCTATAAGTCTAGCAGGGAGGTACCAAAGTAATCCAGGAGTGGATCACTGGACAGCGGTCAAGAACATCCTGAAATACCTGAAAAGGACTAAGGATATGTTTCTCGTATATGGAGGTGACAAAGAGCTCATCGTAAATGGTTACGTTGATGCAAGCTTTGACACTGATCCGGACAATTCTAAATCGCAAACCGGATACGTATTTACATTAAACGGTGGAGCTGTCAGTTGGTGCAGTTCTAAACAAAGCGTCGTGGCGGGATCTACATGTGAAGCGGAGTACATAGCTGCTTCGGAAGCAGCAAACGAAGGAGTCTGGATGAAGGGGTTCATATCCGATCTAGGTGTCATACCTAGTGCATCGGGTCCAATGAAAATCTTTTGTGACAATACTGGTGCAATTGCCTTGGCAAAGGAATCCAGATTTCACAAGAGAACCAAGCACATCAAGAGACACTTCAATTCCATCCGGGATCTAGTCCAGGTGGGAGACATAGAGATTTGCAAGATGCATATGGATCTGAATGTAGCAGACCCATTGACTAAGCCTCTTCCACGAGCAAAACATGATCAGCACCAAGGCTCCATGGGTGTTAGAATCATTACTGTGTAATCTAGATTATTGACTCTAGTGCAAGTGGGAGACTGAAGGAAATATGCCCTAGAGGCAATAATAAAGTTATTATTTATTTCCATATATCATGATAAATGTTTATTATTCATACTAGAATTGTATTAACTGGAAACGTAATACTTGTGTGAATACATAGACAAACAAAGTGTCACTAGTATGCCTCTACTTGACTAGCTCGTTAATCGAAGATGGTTATGTTTCCTAACCATAGACATGAGTTGTCATTTGATTAACGGGATCACATCATTAGGAGAATGATGTGATTGACATGACCCATTCCATTAGCTTAGCACCCCATCGTTTAGTATGTTGCTATTGCTTTCTTCATGACTTATACATGTTCCTATGACTATGAGATTATGCAACTTCCGTTTACCGGAGGAACACTTGGTGTGCTACCAAACGTCACAACATAACTGGGTGATTATAAAGGTGCTCTACAGGTGTCTCCAAAGGTACATGTTGGGTTGGCGTATTTCGAGATTAGGATTTGTCGCTCCGATTGTCGGAGAGGTATCTCTGGGCCCTCTCGGTAATACACATCACTTAAGCCTTGCAAGCAATGCAACTAATAAGTTAGTTGCAAGATGATGTATTATGGAACGAGTAAAGAGACTTGCCGGTAACGAGATTGAACTAGGTATTGAGATACCGACGATCGAATCTCGGGCAAGTAACATACCGATGACAAAGGGAACAACGTATGTTTGTTATGCGGTCTGATCGATAAAGATCTTCGTAGAATATGTAGGAGCCAATATGAGCATCCAGGTTCCGCTATTGGTTATTGACCGGAGACGTGTCTCGGTCATGTCTACATTGTTCTCGAACCCGTAGGGTCCGCACGCTTAACGTTACGATGACAGTTTCATTATGAGTTTATATATTTTGATGTACCGAAGGTTGTTCGGAGTCCTGGATGTGATCACGGACTTGACGAGGAGTCTCGAAATGGTCGAGACATAAAGATCGATATATTGGACGACTATATTTGGACACCGGAAAGGTTCCGGGTAAGATTGGGACAATACCGGATCACCAGGAGGTTATCGAAACCCCCCGGGAGGTATATGGGCCTTATTGGGCCTTAGTGGAAAGGAGGGGAAAGGAGCAAGGGAGGGGGCGCCCCCCCCAAGCCCAATCCGAATTTGGAGGGGGGCCAGCCCCCCTTTCCTTCCTCCCTCCTTCCTCTTCCTTCCCTCTCCTACTCCTAATATGTAACGCCCTCGATGCAGCTATATCTCCTACGTGTCGAAGCACGACTTAGAGGCATAACCGCATTGAAAGCAATGTCGCAAGTAAGGTAATCTTCACAACATCCCATATAAATAAATAACAGGGGGAAAAGGTACATAGTTGGCTTACACTCGCCACGTCACACAAATACATGAATAACATTACAATCATCCAATACACTCATGGTCCAACAATGGTACCAAAAGAAAAGATCAACCCCAACATTGCGACATGGTCCCGATCGCCCCAACTGGGCACCACTACTGATCATCAGGGAAAGACACATAGTAACGGCGAGAGTCTTTGTCGAACTCCCACTTAGAATTGAGGTAGAAGAAAAAACAACAAGGTACAGAACAAGAACGAATAGTCAGTAAGGATCACCCAGTCTCAAACCAAATATCCGTGGAAGAAGAACTAGAGCTACAAGAATTCCCACCTATGAAACTCCCGAACCTTTCCGGTTATGCAATCAGGTGTTGGGGATACAGGGGAAGCATAATATCTCACCCAAATCTAGCAAAACCTACATCCAGCTGTATCCATCCTTCAACACATAACCGAGAAAAACTTCGGAAATCGTCTACCTCAACCTTCGAAAAGAATCCGTTATACAAGTTATGGCAATACTCCCGAACTCCCGCACCAGTACTAGGTGGCGTCGAGGTTATCTCACCAACAACTGCATAAAAGAGATTTTCGATGTCGGCGAAACTAAACTCAGGTATTCCAGAACTGCAACGATAAAATTGTGACGACAACACCTCGGAGCTCAACTCCCCGGGACACTGCCACAACCCCTAAATGATAGGAGGCACCAAGAACAATGTTCTCGTCACAAATCGATCGGAACGATTCCAAGATACCCGCGTGATCCTAAATTTTTTTTAGTGAAATTTGAGAAGAGAAGAGTCAAAACTCTACGTCAGGATGCCTTACCAGAGCGATGAGGGGACTGGGGAGTAAAAAGAATTCCTAAACTCTCCGATATATAATTCCTAAATGACTCAAAACATTTTTCTAGACTCAACAACGTCAGCTAATCGATCAAGCAGGGGGGCTCCTAAGGTCGGGGAAGGCTCTGATTACCAACTTGTAACGCCCTCGATGCGGCTATATCTCCTACGTGTCGAAGCACGACTTAGAGGCATAACCGCATTGAAAGCAATGTCGCAAGTAAGGTAATCTTCACAACAACCCATATAAATAAATAACAGGGGAAAAAGGTACATAGTTGGCTTACACTCGCCACGTCACACAAATACATGAATAACATTACAATCATCCAATACACTCATGGTCCGACTACGATACCAAAATAAAAGATCAACCCCAACATTGCGACATGGTCCCGATCGCCCCAACTGGGCACCACTACTGATCATCAGGGAAAGACACATAGTAACGGCGAGAGTCTTCGTCGAACTCCCACTTGAGCTCAAGCGCATCATCTGGAACGGAATCATCGGTCCCTGCATCTGGTGTAAAAGTAATCTGTGAGCCACGAGGACTCAGCAATCTCGCACCCTCGCGATCAAGACTATTTAAGCTTATAGGTAAGGCAAGGTAATAAGTGGAGCTGCAGCAAGCGACTAGCATAAATGGTGGCTAACCTGTTCGCAAAAGAGAGCGAGAAGAGAAAGCAAAGCACGAACGAAGAACTAAAGAACAACCTATGGCAAACATTACTCCAACACCGTGTTCACTTCCCGGACTCCGCCGAGAAGAGACCATCACGGTTACACACGTGGTTGATTCATTTTAATTAAGTTAAGTTTTCATGTTATCTACAACCGGACATTAACAAATTCCCATCTGCCCATAACCGCGGGCACGGCTTTCGAAAGTTCAAATCCCTGCAAGGGAGTCCCAACTTAGCCCATCACAAGCTCTCACGGTCAACGAAGGATAAACCTTCTCCCGAGACATTCCGATCAGACTCGGCATCCCGGTTTTACAAGACAACCTCGACAATGGTAAAACAAGTCTAGCAACACCTCCCGAATGTGCCGACAAATCCCGATAAGAGCTGCACATATCTCGTTCTCAGGGCACACTCAGATGAACACTACGTACAACTAAAACCAACCCTCAAGTTTCCCTGAGGTGGCGCTGCAAGTGGCTCTGTTTGGACCAACACTCAGAGGAGCACTGGCCTGGGGGGGGGGTTAAATAAGATGACCCTCGGGCTCCGGGAACCCAAGGGAAAAATAGGCTAGGTGGCAAATGGTAAAACCAAGGTTGGGCATTGCTGGAAGAGTTTTATTCAAGGCAAACTGTCAAGGGGTTCCCATTATCAACCAACCGTGTAAGGAACGCAAAAATCCGGGAACATAACACCGATATGACGGAAACTAAGGCGGCAAGAGTGGAACAAAACACTAGGCAAAAGGCCAAGCCTTCCACCCTTTACCAAGTATATAGATGCATTAAGATAACAAGATAATATAGTGATATCCCAACAATAAACAATGTTCCAACAAGGAACGATCTCCAATCTTCACCTGCAACTAGCAACGCTATAAGAGGGGCTGAGCAAAGCGATAACATAGCAAATCAACGGTTTGCTAGGACATGGTGGGTTAGAGGTTTGACATGGCAAATTGGGAGGAAGGATAAGCAAGTGGTAGGTATCGTAGCATAGGCATAGCAAAAGAGCGAGCATCTAGCAAGCAAAGATAGAAGTGATTTCGAGGGTATGATCATCTTGCCTGCAAAGTTGTCAGAGTTGACTTGATCCTCGTAAGCAAACTCAACGGGCTCCTCGTTAGCGAACTCGTCTCCCGGCTCTACCCAAACAAGACAAACAAGCAAAAGGAACACAATCAACCACGTGCAAAGCTCAAACAACATGATGCGAACATGGTATGCTATGCGGGATGTGATATGTGATGCATATGCAAGATTTGACAAGGAATGATTGAACCTAGCCTCAACTTGGAAATCCAAGAGTGCCACTGGAAAGGTGAGGTGATTTCGGTTGAAATCGATAAAAAGATCACCGGAATCGGATGCACGGTTTGGAAATGGCAAGCAAAACAAATATGGCACCGGTCTGCGATAAACAACAAGTAGCCATCTAAATGCATCAAGATAAATATGCTACTGCACTCAAACATGACAACAAAATACATGGAAGGGATCCACTCATGATGCTTGACAAAAGATGAACACTGAGCTACGGCCAATTCACCCATTAACAGGTTCAAACAAGCATGGCAAAAGCGCAAATGATAACAGGTTTCAGACTTGGTGAAATTAACACAAGTCTGGAATTTAACATCAGGTAGCACACTTTAGAGCATGAAAACTATATGCTACAGGAACTTAACATGGCAATGCAAGGCATGGAATGAAGCTACTCAAAGCACTTAACAAAAGTACCTTAGTGACCTGGAGCCAAAAGGGATCAGAAAATACAATTGCAAGCATGTGAACATGGCAAAAACATAATCAGGTTACAGACTTAGTGAAAAACTGGAGCATGCAAATCTGTTAACGAGTAGGCATGTTTACGAGCTCGATGCACTCATTACGGAGCATGGCATGACAATCTAAGCATACACCCATCAAGAATACAGATCATAGAAGCTAGACATGGCAAGAACAAAAACATAGCATGCACGGATCAACGGCAACATCCTCGGCAAAATCGCTAACAAGTCAACAATCTGCCAGGATTCACGAAATAGCAAAAGTAGAGCTTGATTGACTCAAGCTAGTGTGCTCCATAAATGCAAAAAAAGACATGGATGGATAGAGAACCACAATGTTAACAAAACATCCTTACTGATCATCCTCAAAAGAGGCACAGATCACTAGTAAACAACATGAACATATGGCATATTGACAAAATCAGATCAAGGACTTAGTGAAATTCTAAGTCCCTGAAATTAGCATTAACGAACGCACTACTTTGCAAGCTTGTGCTAGTCACCACACATATCACAAAAATACATGGTAAGCACCTCTGTAAAGATGGCATGGCATATAACAAAACACATGTAGAACTCCGAAGCATATCATGCATGCATTAATCATGGCAAAAATGACAAATAGTTATTTGACGAAACAGATCTGACAAATATATCACATAGCCCTCTTCCAACAGCATTTCAGGCATCAAGATGAGCTCAAATGAAAATGATGCAATGAGATGAAATGATGTACTCTCTGAGATGAACATTTTGATATGCTACACGCCCAAAACGGAGCCACGGGTGCAAAGTTACGATGCGATGAACAATGCAAAAAAATATGCAGACTTGGGGGAAAAACGAGGTCAACCTCTAGGGTTACTGTAGCTCGGATCTGGATCTCGCCGGAACAGTAGCGATTCGCCGGAGATGGAGTACGTCGCCGGACTTGGGGGCTTGTCGGGGCGAGGAGATGAGGAGAAGGACGGCCGGAGTCGCCGGAGCGGCGAGGGGCGGCGAGGGCGGCGAGGAAGCCGCGAGCCGAGGCGGCGGCGCGGAGCAGCGGCGCTCACCGGCGCGGTGGCGGCGCGGTGAACCTTGGCGGCGGCGCGGACGAAGGCGGCGACGCGCGCGGTAAGAGGCGGCGCGGGGCGCGCGGGCCTCGGGGGCTCTCGCCGGGCCGAGCGGGCCGGCGGCGGGGGAGACCCGGCGGCGACACGTGGCGGCGTGTGGCTGGCTGGGCGCGGTGGGCGGACTCGTCCGGTTGTGGCCGGATGTGTCCGATGGCGGCGGAGCTGATTTCTAGGGTTAGGGGAAGAGGAGATCCGGGAATTTCGGAGGAGGGTCTATTTATAGAGGTAGAGAGAGCTAGGCTCTTTTCTGGCGCCGTTGCCGGGGAGCTTAGCGCTTGAAGGTTTAGGTGGGTTTTGGGCCAAATTGGAAGGGTGTTGGGCTGCAACACACACGAGGCCTTCTTGGTCCCTCGGTTAACCGTTGGAGCATCAAATGAAGTCCAAATGACACGAAACTTAACAGGCGGTCTACCGGTAGTAAACCAAGGCCGCATGGCAAGTCTCAGTCCAATCCAGAAATGTTTAACCCCCACACACGAAAAGAGGTAGAAAGGACCACCGGAGGAGATAGGAGCGCCGGAATGCAAAACAGACAACGGGGAAAATGCTCGGATGCATGAGACGAACACGTATGCAAATGCAATGCACATGATGACATGATATGAGATGCATGACAAAGGCAACAACACACGGAGACAAAAACCCGAACCCGAGGAAAATAAAATAACTTAGCACCGGAAACAGCAAGAGTTGGGATACATATAAGGTATGTTACATCCGGGGTGTTACAACACTCCACCACTACGAAAGGATCTCGTCTCGAGATCTAGGACGGGAAAAACGCCGGGTACTCAGAACGGAGGTGATCCTCATGTTCCCAGGTGGCTTCACGGTCGGAATGGTGTGACCACTTGACATTGAGGAATTTGATTGACTTATTGCAAGTCTTGCATTCAGTCTCTTCAAGAATAGCAACTGGGTGCTCATGATAAGAGAGGTCTTCTTGGAGATCAATGTCTTCGAAGTTGACGGTGCGGTCAGGAGTCTTGAAGCACTTGCGAAGCTGAGAGACATGGAACACGTCGTGCACATTTGCAAAGTTTGAAGGAAGCTCGAGTTGATAGGCGAGATCGCCTCTCTTGCAGACGATCTTGAAAGGACCCACGTATCTAGGGGCAAGCTTCCCTTTGATACCGAAGCAACGAGTACCTTTCATTGGAGATACGCGGAGGTAAACATGGTCTCCGATCTCGAAAGCCAAATCACGATGCTTACTATCATAGTAGCTCTTCTGGCGCGATTGCGCTGCTTTGAGGTTATAACGAATGACTTTGCACATTTCCTCTGCCTCCGTGATCAAATCATTTCCAAGAAGTTGACGTTCACCGGTCTCTGACCAGTTAAGAGGAGTACGACACTTCCTGCCATAGAGAATTTCGAATGGGGCCTTCCCCGAACTTGCTTGAAAACTGTTGTTGTAGGAGAATTCGGCATATGGAAGACAATCTTCCCACTTCATACTGAAAGAGATAACGCAAGCCCTGAGCATATCTTCAAGAATCTGATTGACACGCTCGACTTGACCGCTAGTTTGAGGATGGAAAGCTGTGCTGAAGCGGATGTTGGTGCCCATGGCCTTCTGAAAAGAATCCCAAAACTTGGAGGTAAAGATGCTACCACGGTCTGAAGAGATCAACTGTTGAATGCCGTGCAGAGAGACAATCCGAGAGGTATACAGCTCCGCCAATTGAGCTGCAGTGATAGACTCTTTGATAGGTAGGAAATGAGCCACTTTAGTGAGTTTGTCAATGACAACGAATATAGCATCATGCCATGCTTGGACTTTGGAAACCCAGTCACGAAGTCCATCTCAATGTGGTCAAACTTCCATTCTGGAATGGCAAGAGGTTGGAGGAGACCAGCTGGTCGTTGGTGTTCTGCCTTCACTCTTCTGCAGACATCACATTCATTCACGAACTGAGCAATCTCGCGCTTCATTCGAGTCCACCAATAAGCCTGCTTGAGGTCCTGGTACATCTTCGTACTCCTAGGGTGGATGGAGAGGAGTGAATTGTGAGCCTCGCTCATAATGACTTTACGAAGGTCACCTTTAGGCACAACAATGCGATCCTTGAAGAAGAGAGTATCCTTTGTCATCAAGGCGATAGCACTTGTACTTGGGTTGACTCTTGGCAATCCCAATCTTCACCTTCTTCACCATAGCATCAAGAAGTTGAGCCTCGCGAATCTGATCTTCCAAAGTAGGAGAGACTTGAAGGTTGGCGAGGAAACCTTGAGGAACAACTTGCAGATTGAGTTTGCGGAAAGCTTCACAAAGCTCGGGTTGGTAAGGCTTGATAATCAGACTGTTGCAGTAAGCCTTCCTGCTCAAAACGTCAGCAATCACATTGGCCTTGCCTGGAGTATATTCGATGCTCGGATTATACTCTTGAATCATTTCGACCCAACGAGTTTGCCTGAGGTTGAGATTAGGCTGAGTGAAGATGTACTTGAGACTCTTGTGGTCAGTGAAGATGTCCACTTTTCTTCCCAATAAGAGATGTCTCCAAGTCAAAAGAGCATGCACAACTGCCGCCAACTCGAGGTCATGAGTGGGGTAGTTCTTCTCATTGGGCTTCAACTGCCGAGAGGTATAAGCCACAACTTTCTTCTCTTGCATCAACACTGCACCAAGACCTTGAAGAGAGGCATCGCAGAAGACCTCGAACGGTTTGGATTCATCAGGAGGAGTCAGAACTGGAGCAGTGACTAATTTCTCTTTCAAAGTGTTGAAAGCGATGTCACATTCCGGAGACCAAACGTACTTGACGTGCTTCTGGAGAAGGTTTGAAAGAGGCTTCGCGATCTTTGAAAAGTTCTCAACGAACCTTCGACAGTAGCTTGCGAGACCAAGGAAGCTGCGGAGTTGCTTCACATTCTGAGGTGGTTCCCAATTCACAATTGCAGACACCTTCTCAGGATTCACCGCTATGCCCTTGGCAGAGATGATATGCCCAAGATAGAGAATCTCATCGAGCCAAAACTCGCACTTTGAGAACTTAGCATAGAACTGATGTTCTCTGAGCTTATCAAGCACCAAACGCAAGTGCTTGGCATGATCTTCCTTGTTCTTCGAAAAGACCAGAATGTCATCGAGATAGACCAAGACATAGTCATTTGTGTAGGGGTTGAAGATGAAGTTCATCATGCAAGAGAAAGTCGGCGGAGCGTTGACGAGGCCAAAAGACATGACAGTGTATTCATATGAACCATAGCTTGTTCTGAAAGCCGTCTTGGGAATATCTTGCTCACGGATTTGAATCTGGTGATAGCCCATATGGAGATCAATCTTGGAGAATACTTGAGCACCTTTGAGTTGTTCGAACAGCTCATTGATGTTGGGAAGTGGGTATTTGTTCTTGATAGTCTTCTTGTTCAATGGACGGTAGTCAACACAAAGTCGGTCCATTCCATCCTTCTTCTTCACAAAAAGAACTCCACAACCCCACGGAGAAGAACTAGGTCGGATGAGACCCATTCGCTCTTGAATATCGAGTTGCTTCTTCAGCTCTTTCAACTCTTTAGGTCCAAGCTTGTAAGGACGTTTGCAAACAGGTTCCGTGCCAGGCTCAAGATCGATCACGAATTCAACTGGCCGATGCGGAGGCATTCCTGGAAGCTCTTCTGGAAAGACGTCTTGATATTCGCAAACGACTGGAATTTGAGAGATGGCATCCACTTCACCCTTCTCATTGAGAGAAAATAGACGGATGGTATCATCATGAGCGGCAAAGACAATTACATCCTCAGACGAATGAGTCAATTGAATCTGCCTGGCAGCACAATCAAGATGCCCCTTGTGCTTAGAAAGCCAATCCATTCTGAGAATAAGATCAATATCCGAGTTTCCAAGAACCACCGGAGAGGACAGAAACTTGTAGTCGCCCAACATGATAGAGACACCCAGGACACAATTGTTAGAAGTCATTTGCTTGCCCGGAGACACAATCTTCAACGGGAAAGGAATCCTTTCGGTCACAAAATCATGCTTGGCAACAAATGGTCTTGAAATAAAAGAAAGCGATGCACCAATGTCAAAAAGAACTTTTGCAGGAACATCGTTAACAGGAAGGTTACCCATGATGACATCTGGCGAGTCCTCTACCTGAGCTGCGTTCAACAAGTTGACCTTGGCGTGCTTGGGGTTAATGAGGGAGTCCTGGATTAGTGGGTGTTCGGATAGCCGGACTATACCTTCAGTCGGACTCCTGGACTATGAAGATACAAGATTGAAGACTCCGTCCCGTGTCCGGAAGGGACTTTCCTTGGCGTGGAAGGCAAGCTTGGCGATACGGATATACAGATCTCGTACCATTGTAACCGACTCTATGTAACCCTAACCCTACCCGGTGTCTATATAAACCGGAGGGTTTTAGTCCGTAGGACGACATACACATCAACAATCATACCATAGGCTAGCTTCTAGGGTTTAGCCTCCTCGATCTCGTGGTAGATCTACTCTTGTACTACCCATATCATCAATATTAATCAAGCAGGACGTAGGGTTTTACCTCCGTCGGGAGGGCCCGAACCTGGGTAAAACTTCGTGTCCCTTGCCTCCTGTTACCATCCGGCCTAGACGCACAGATCAGGCCCCCCTACCCGAGATCCGCCGGTTTTGACACCGACATTGGTGCTTTCATTGAGAGTTCCTCTATGTCGTCGCCGTCAGGCTCGATGGCTCCTACGATCATCGATAGCGATGCAGTCCAGGGTGAGACCTTCCTCCCCGGATAGATCTTCGTCTTCGGCGGCTTCGCACTGCGGGCCAATTCGCTTGGCCGTCTGGAGTAGATTGAAAGCTACGCCCCTGGCCGTCAGGTCAGATTTGGAAGTCTAAACTACATGGCTGACATCCGCGGGGACTTGATCTTCGACGGATTCGAGCCACTGCCGAGCGTGCCGCACTGTCCCGACGAGCATCATCTAGCTCTGCCGCCGAACCGTGCCCTGGAGGCCGCACCCGCATCGGCTTCGACCCTTAATTCAGAGCCAACCGCGCCGATCGAGGATGGGTGGTTGGACGCCGCCTCGGGGGCTGTGATCCCAACGGCGATTGAGCCGAACACTAGCCCCGCACTTCGCGAGACTCGTGACTCTAAGGAGCCGGACTCCGGACACCCCGCACCCCTGCCGATCGAATCCGATTGGGCGCCGATCATGGAGTTCACTACCGTGGACATCTTTCAGCACTCGTCTTTCGGCGATATCCTGAAGTCACTGAAGTCTCTCTCTTTATCAGGAGAGCCCTGGCCGGACTACGGTCAGCAAGGTTGGGGTACGGACGATGAAGAAATTCAAAGCCCACCCACCACCCACTTTATAGCCACTGTCGACGACTTAACCGACATGCTCGACTTCGACTCCGAAGACATCGACGGTATGACGCCGATGAAGGAGATGACGAAGAACCAGCGCCTACTAGGCCCTGGAAAGCCACCTCGTCATATGACATATACATGGTGGACACCCCAAAAGAGGGAGATGGCGATGGAACAGCGGAGGATGACCCCTCCAAGAAATAGCCTAAGCGCCGGCGTCAGCGGCGCCGCTCAAAATCCCGCCAAAACAAACAAGGTGATTCCAGCACGGGAGATAATAATACTCAAGAAAGTGCCGAAGAAAACCCCCTCCAGTAAGATTTAGCACAGGAGGATGGAGAAACCAGCCCTCACGAGAGAGCGGCAGATAGAGAGGTCGAGGACGATAATTATATGCCTCCCTCCGAAGACGAGGCAAGCCTCGACGACGACGAATTCGTCGTGCCAGAGGATCCCGTCAAGCAAAAGCATTTTCAACGCAGGCTTATGGCCATGACAAGAAGCCTCAAGAAAAAACAGCAACAACATAGGGCTGATCAAGATTTGCTAGTCGATAGATGGACTGAAGTCCTCGCGGCCGAAGAGCATAAACTCGAATGCCCCTCCAAGAGCTACCCAAAGCGCAGGTTGCTACCCCGATTAGAGGAGGAAGCACTTGATGCGGCCGACCGGCCACCTCGTGGTCGCGACAGAGAGGCCTCTCGGCCCTCCACTCAAGCCGCACCCTGTACCAAGGCACGGGAATATGCGCCGGACTTACGAGATATGTTGGAGGACAAGGCAAGGCAAACAATATCGATCTACGGATCGCGTGGGCGCCCCACGGCTCGAGACGGTAACCGTCACACCGGCCACAAATTCGGCGGGGTCGAACACAGTAGACAAGGCTCATTGGAGCTACGTCATGATATAGCCCAGTACAGAGGCGCCGCACACCCACTCTGCTTTACAGACGAAATAATGGATCATCAAATCCCCGAGGGTTTCAAACCCGTAAACATCGAATCATATGATGGCACAACAGATCCTGCGGTATGGATCGAGGATTATCTCCTTCATATCCACATGGCCCGCAGCGACGATTTCCACGCCATCAAATACCTCCCACTCAAACTTAAAGGACCAGCTCGGCATTGGCTTAACAGCCTGCCAACAGGATCAATTAGTTGTTGGGAGGACCTGGAAGCCGCATTCCTCGACAATTTCCAGGGCACTTATGTGCGACCCCCAGACGCCGATGACCTAAGTCACGTAATTCAGCAGCCAGAGGAATCGGCCAGGCAATTTTGGACACGGTTCCTAACAAAGAAAAATCAAATAGTCGACTGTCCGGACGCTGAGGCCCTAGCAGCCTTCAAACACAATATCCGTGACGAGTGGTTGGCCCGGCACCTTGGACAGGAAAAACCGAAATCTATGGCAGCACTCACGACACTCATGACCCGCTTTTGCGCGGGAGAAGACAACTGGCTTGCTCGTAGCAACAATATGACCAAGAACCCTGGTAATTCTGACACCAGGGACAGTAGTGGCAGGTCGTGTCGCAACAAGCAGAAGCGCCGCATTAACGGCGACAATGCTGAGGATACGGCAGTTAATGCCGGATTCAGAGGCTCTAAATCCGGTCAGCGGAAAAAGCCATTCAAAAGGAATCCTAGGGGCCCGTCCAGTTTGGATCGAATACTCGACCGCTCGTGCCAGATACATGGCACCCCCGAAAAGCCAGCCAATCACACCAACAGGGATTGTTGGGTGTTCAAGCAGGTAGGCAAGTTAAACGCCGAAAATGAAGACAAGGGGCTGCATAGCGATGACGACGAGGAGCCCCGGTCGCCGAACAATAGTGGACAGAAGGGTTTTCCCCCACAAGTGCGGACGGTGAACATGATATACGCAACCCATGTCCCCAAAAGGGAGCGGAAGCGTGCGTTAAGGGACGTATACGCGGTAGAGCCAGTCGCCCCAAAGTTCAACCCATGGTCCTCCTGCCTGATCACCTTTGATCGAAGGGACCATCCCACTAGCATCCGTCATGGCGGATTCGCCGCATTGGTTCTAGACCCAATTATTGACGGATTTCATCTCACTAGAGTCCTTATGGACGGCGGCAGCAGCCTGAACCTGCTTTACCAGGATACAGTGCGGAAAATGGGCATAGATCCCTCGAGGATTAAGCCCACCAAAACGACCTTTAATGGCGTAATACCAAGTGTAGAGGCCAACTGTACAGGCTCAGTCACACTTGAAGTGGTCTTCGGATCTCCGGATAATTTCCGAAGCGAGGAGTTAATCTTCGACATAGTCCCGTTTCGCAGTGGCTATCATGCACTGCTCGGGCGAACCGCATTCACTAAGTTCAATGCGGTACCGCATTATGCATACCTTAAGCTCAAGATGCCAGGCCCTCGAGGAGTAATTACGGTCAATGGAAACACCGAACGCTCCCTCCGAATGGAGGAGCACACGGTGGCCCTTGCAGCGGAAGTTCAAAGCAGCCTCTCCAGGCAGTTCTCTAGTCCGTCCACTAAACGACCAGACACCGTCAAGCGTGGCCGGAGTAACCTACAACAAGACCGCCTGGCACGATCCGAGCAGGCGTAGCAATGCGGCCCCAACCCCAACCCTCGCAAAAAGGCGACGCCGGTACTTCACGTACATAACTATGCTCTAGAGATACCATGGGCACAGGGGGAGGGGCACCATCACGGCACGCCCAATACACGGCTTAAACCGTACCAGGGGCTGCCTATTTTTTAATTTTCTCTTACTTTCAGGACTTCATCCTTCGGAAGGCCTGTTCGGCAGTTCAATTGCCGCACAAACGATGCAAGAACCAGGGAAACAGACAAGCCACGCCGCACTACGGAACTCCCAGGTGGTCTCTATCACGAGCAGTATACCCGTTCCGCACACTATTCCGCAGCTTGCCCCTGGAACGGACATGTTAACTAGTCCAACCTTCCACTTATCGCACTATCTGTATCGTTCTGCTTTGATCGCAGCCCTTTTTAATAAACAATGCATAGCTTTCGTCTATTTTTGCATTACCTTTTTTTTCTTTATATATGTTCCTTAATGACATGTTGCACCCGTACACGTTGGTACGGTCAAAATACGCCAGAGGCTTTAGTACCCCTCAATATGGTGTGAGAAGTCCGAACACTTTAACAAGTGCGGCACCCCGAGCTTATAGCATTATATGCATCGGCTCCGAATCATGTCTTGGGTCAATAGTTGGGTTTTCCCGGCTCCTATGTTTTGGTGCCTTACGTTCCGCTATATCGGCTAAGGTTGCACTAGGAGAACCACTGCGATTGTGCCCCGGTTGAGCTGGGTCGAGCACCTCAGTGGAGAAAGCTAAAACTGACTGTCATGATGAAGCGTGAGCTGGTCGCTGTTCGAGAGGTTTTTCGAGTCCCTAAAGACTTATGCCACTTAGGGCGAGGAGCCGGCTCTGTCCGGCCAAGGCGTGGATAGCGCCCCGAACTCGGTCTTCCGAATACTAGGGGCTTCGCTGAAATTTAAAATTATAGAATTCTATGGCTAAGTGAGAGTGTTCACGAATTATAGTCCGATTGCCTTGTTTGTTGGGCTGAGCGCCTCCCACGAAGGACCCAAACATGGGAAAAAAGAGCGCCCAGGTTCATCCCCGAACACCCCAGCACTAGCGGCACAGGGGTAGAAGTCGACGACTCGCCATCTCTCAGTATTGATAAACAGCTGCACATAAGGTAATATTTTAAATTCCAACAGCATTGCTTAGCGCATATGAACAAGTTTTCAGCGCACAGGATAACACGAGCGGGTTTTACTCAAAAAAATACATCCTTGGTACATTCATCCGCAACAAGGCAGGCACCCTTCAGAACATCCTTATAATAATTCTCGGGCTTGTGATGCTCTTTCCTCGGCGGTGGCCCATCCTTCACAAGCTTCTCTGCATCCAGCTTGCCCCAGTGCACCTTAGCATGGGCAAGGGCCCTACGGGCACCTTCAATGCAGACGGAGCGCTTGATGTCTTCAAGCCTCGGACAGGCCTCCACCAGCCGTCGCACCAGCCCGAAATAGCTCCCAGGCAGAGCCTCTCCAGGCCACAGCCAAACTATGAGGCCCTTCATGGCCTGTTCGGCCGCCTTGTGGAGCTCGACCAGTTGCTTCAGCCGGTCACTCAGGGCCACGGGGTGTCCGGCCTCAGCATACTGAGACTAGAACACCTTCTCTGTCGAGCTGCCCTCCTCGGCTCGATAGAATGCGGCGGCATCGGACACATTCCGGGGAAGATCTGCGAACGCTCCTGGAGAGCTCTGGATTCGGGTAAGTAACAAGTAACTCACGTTTATGTGTTTGCTTTGCATAAAGAATGCCTTACCCACCGCTATCTTCTTCACCTCATCCAACTCCTGGAGGGTCTTCTGGGATTCAGCCTTGGCAGACCTGTCATTTTCAATAGCCACCGCGAGCTCGGACGCTCGCGTCTTTGAGTCAAGCTCTAAACTCTCATGTTTTCCATGAGAGCCTGGAGCTCTTGCCGCACCTTGCCAACCTCGGCCTCATACTTCTCTCGCTTGGTGCGCTCCAAGGACGCCCTCTTCTCGGCCTCGACCAGCGCTTTCTTAAGGGTCGCCACTTCAGACATGGCCCCTACATTAGCCACGATAATCCTGTCATTTTTTGCAATTGCACCTTTTTATATATATATTCAAAAACAAGGTATTTCTTACCTTCATTATCCTCGATCTGCTTCTTGGCACGACCGAGCTCTTGCTCGGACCGCTCGAGGTTCTGCTTTAGCGTGTCCACCTCCGTAGTCAGTGCGGCGGACGCAAGTAGGCAAGCCTGCATATGCATATTGACTCATTTTTGTTAGACTCCTGCGAATTCTAGTTGATCCTCTATTCGGCTTTTCTTCCCGAACGCCAAACAGAGCATCAGGCGCTACTGTCTATGCGGTACTATTATTTACACATTCTTACCTCAAAGCCTGTCAAAAGGCTAGAACAAGCTTCACTCAGTCCGCTCTTGGCGGACTGAACCTTCTGGACCACCGCACTCATAATAGTGCGGTGTCCTTCACCGATGGAGGCGCCTTGGAGCGCCTCCAACATATTGTCCGGCGCCTTCGGTTGGACGGGGGCCGCCGGCACGGTGGACTTGCTCCTCTTGGAAGGAGGTCCCCCGCCGGACTCTGGAACCTTTGAAGGTTCCGGAGCAGTGTCCAGCCTAGAGCCGGACTTGGAGCCCTGGGGGGGTTTCATCCCCTTTACTCCTGGAGTCCGGGAGGCCGCCTTGCGATGCCTCCAGGACCACCTCCTCCCGGCTTGGAACCTGTTGGGACAACACTTCGATGTCTTCCGTAGGGCGGGGGGAGGAAGCCGTCGGAAGCGAGTTCACATCCGACGAGTCCAGTGAGCCGCTCGATGACGCGTTGAGCCGGTCTTAGGGTGGGCTGCATAAACATATTCGACGTAAGGGAAAGCTGTAAACGAATACTATGAATTACTCTAGTATCCGGATACTTACGATTTTGCCAGGGCTTGGCCCTAGGCGCCCACTCCTCTCCGCCGCCGTCGGCGTTGGTGGAGCAGTCCGGAGGAAGGGTTTTCCCCTTCTTGGACCCTTCGGCCTCCCCAGTTGGGGCGGCCTTCCTTTTCTTCACTTCCCCCGCTGGAGGGGGAGGGGTCTCTTCTTCCTCCTCCTCGTCTTCACGGGAGGAGTGCGTCTTGGATTCATCGAATGATGAATCCGACACCTCCGGGCGTCGGGCACTCTTTCGAGTCCCCGTGGCCTTCTTCTTGACCTTCTTCTCCGGCACCACATAGGGTGCCGGAAGTAGCAGCTTCGCCAAGCGAGCATCCGCTGGGCCTTCGGGCAAAGGAGCCGGACAGTTGATCTGTCCGGATGTCACCTGCCAATCCTGTCAAAGGTGAGGGAGTTTAGATCCCGCATGGAGTCAAACTATGAAAAACTGATACCCTGTAAAAGGAAAAAACAGCTTACCGCGAGAGCGTGACGCTGCGCACTGAATCCGCGATCCTCAATAGCGGATGCAGGAGCCTCTACGCCCTTGAAAAGCACCTTCCAGGCATCTTCGTATGTCGTGTCGAAGAGCCTGCTCAGAGTCTGGTGCCGCGCCGGGTCGAACTCCCACAGGTTGAAAGCCCATTGTTGGCACGGGAGGATCAAGCGGATGAGCATAACCTAGACTACGTTGACAAGTTTGAGCTTCTTGTCCACCAGGGTTTTGACGCATGTTTGGAGTCCGGTCAGCTCCCCTTTTTTACCCCATGACAGGCCCGTCTCTTTCCAGGACGTGAGCCGCGTTGGGGGTCCGGACCGGAACTCGGGGGGCACGACCCATTCGGTGTCGCGCGGCTCGGTGATGTAAAACCACCCCGATTGCCACCCCTTCAGGGTCTCCACAAAGGAGCCTTCAAGCCAGAGGACGTTGGCCATCTTGCCCACCATGGCGCCTCCGCACTCCACCTGGCTGCCGCACACCACCTTCTGCTTGACATTGAAAGTCTTGAGCCATAGGCCGAAATGGGGGCGGATGCGGAGGAAGGCCTCGCATACGATGATAAACGCCGAGATATTGAGGACGAAGTTCGGGGCCAGATCGTGGAAATCCAGGCCGTAGTAGAACATGAGGCCCCGGACAAATGGGTGGAGAGGGAAGCCCAGTTCGCGGAGGAAATGGGGGAGGAACACCACCCTCTCATGGGGCCTAGGGGTGGGGATGAGCTGCCCCTTTTCGGGGAGCCGGTATGAGATGTCGTTAGACAGGTATCCGGCCTTCCTCAGCTTTTTGATATGTCCCTCCGTGACGGAGGAGACCATCCACTTGCCTCCCGCTCCGGACATGGCTGGAGAAGGTTGAGGTTGGGAGTGCGGACTTGGGCGCTGGAGCTCGAGTGCGCAAGAATGGATAGGCGAAGGAGGAAGAAGGCGTAGGTGAAAAGGTGGATCCTTATCCCCTTATATGGGTGACCGCAACTACGTTTCCCCACCAGCCTAGTAAATCTCGCTTATCTCCAAGCGCCGTAATCAATGGCGCGGTTGGGTTACCCACGCCCGTATTGATGAGAATCCCGGAATAAGGGGACACGATCTCTGCTTTAACAAGATGTGCCAAGGAAACTGCCTCGCATAACGCGCTAAGATGGGACAGTAAAACGGTTCAAATAAAAGCTTGGCTGTGGTGTGATGTCACACTATGGAATACGTCAGCAGATTATATTTGTGTAAATATTATTCTCTCTATGGCAATATGTGGAAACTTATTTTGCAGAGCCGGACACTATCTTTGTGTTCAAAATCTTCTATGAAGTACTTGGAGGGGGAACCCGCCTTGCAATGCCGAAGACAATCTGCGCGCCGGACTCGTCGTCATTGAAGCCTAGTTCAGGGGCTACTGAGGGAGTCCTGGATTAGGGGGTGTTCGGATAGCCGGACTATACCTTCAGCCGGACTCCTAGACTATGAAGATACAAGATTGAAGACTCTGTCCCGTGTCCGGAAGGGACTTTCCTTGGCGTGGAAGGCAAGCTTGGTGATATGGATATACAGATCTCCTACCATTGTAACCGACTCTATGTAACCCTAACCCTACCCGGTGTCTATATAAACCGGAGGGTTTTAGTCCGTAGGACGACATACACATCAACAATCATACCATAGGCTAGCTTCTAGGGTTTAGCCCCCTCGATCTCGTGGTAGATCTACTCTTGTACTACCCATATCATCAATATTAATCAAGCAGGACATAGGGTTTTACCTCCGTCGAGAGGGCCCGAACTTGGGTAAAACTTCGTGTCCCTTGCCTCCTGTTACTATCCGGCCTAGACGCACAGATCGGGACCCCCTACCCGAGATCCGCCGGTTTTGACACCGACAGTTATGCTTGACCACAGCTGTACTTGCCGATCTCACAGGAGGAGGAGGGAGACGCCTCTGATTGAAGCATTTGTTGGCATAGTGATCCTTCTGTTGGCACTTGTTGCACGTGACCTCTGAAAGCGGACGGTGATATGGAGCACTCGATCTTGGAGCTTGAGATGAAGTCTTGTTCTGAAAGCCAGGGTTGGGTGGGTGGGAAGATCCCCTGCCACCTTTGCTCTTCTGCTGATAAGGCTGACGGAACGGAGGAGGAGGAAGCCAATACTTCTGCTGCTTAGCCACTTGAGTTGAGGAAGAAGGAGTAGCATCTCTGACTCGCTTCTTGGAAGCATCGCACTTCAGTTGAGCAGTCTCTTGCTTCATTGCCATGTTGTAAAAGTCATCGTACCTCCTGGGCTTAAAGAGGACAAGAGCTAGCTGCATTTCTTCTCTGAGACCACCCCTGAACTGGTATATCATGCTCTTCTCATCAGGGACATCCTGCTTAGCAAAATGGGCGAGCTTCTGAAACATCTTGTTGTACTCGTAGACAGACATAGAGCCTTGCTTCAGGTTGCGGAATTCCTCACGCTTTCTTTCAACCACGCTCTGAGGAATATGATGAGCTTTGAAGTATTGACGGAATTCATCCCAGGTAATCATATGGCCTCCTCTGGAATCTTTGTACTGCTGAAACCATTCTGCAGCTTGGTCTTTGAGTTGGAAGGAAGCGAACTTGACGAAGTCCTTAGGCCTGACGTTACTGCACTCGAAATGCTTGCCTATGTCCACGAGCCAATCATCAGCGTCTGTTGCCTCAACACAATTGCTGAAGGTCTTTGTCTGGTTAGCAAGGAACTGGTTGAGTGTAGCAAAATGATTCTGATTGTTGCCTTGACCCTGGTTCGCTTGGTTGCGCTCTTGAAGAAGTTGCATCATCAGCTGCGTGTTTGCATTGGTAGCGGCCATCACAGCTTGCCATGCCTCCGGAGGTGGAGGTGGTGGTGGCGGATCAGGATTCGGAGTCGTGCGCATTGGAGGAGCCATCCTGAACAGGTTGACATCCATTAGCACATTGATAGACAAATATTGAAGCTGAAACAAACGGGTTGAAATTGCAACATATAGTCCTCACATCCGAACAAAATGAACGAAAGCATTCCAATTGAAATGGTCACATATCCATAAATTGAGAAGCCACTTAGAATTGAGGTAGAAGAAAAAACAACAAGGTACGGAACAAGAACGAATAGTCGGTAAGGATCACCCAATCTCAAACCAAATATCCGTGGAAGAAGAACTAGAGCTACAAGAATTCCCACCTATGAAACTCCCGAACCTTTCTGGTTATGCAATCAGGTGTTGGGGATACAGGGGAAGCATAATATCTCACCCAAATCTAGCAAAACCTACATCCAGCTGTATCCATCCTTCAACACATAACCGAGAAAAACTTCGGAAATCGTCTACCTCAACCTTCAAAAAGCATCCGTTATACAAGTTATGGCAATACTCCCAAACTCCCGCCCCAGTACTGGGTGGCGTCGAGGTTATCTCACCAACAACTGCATAAAAGAGATTTTCGATGTCGGCGAAACTAAACTCAGGTATTCCAGAACTGCAATGATAAAATTGTGACGACAACACCTCGGAGCTCAACTCCTCGGGACACTGCCACAATCCCTAAATGACAGGAGGCACCAAGAACAATGTTCTCGTCACAAATCGATCGGAACGATTCCAAGATACCCGCGTGATCCTAAATTTTTTTTAGTGAAATTTGAGAAGAGAAGAGTCAAAACTCTACGTCAGGATGCCTTACCAGAGCGATGAGGGGACTGGGGAGTAAAAAGAATTCCTAAACTCTCCGATATATAATTCCTAAATGACTCAAAACATTTTTCTAGACTCAACAACGTCAGCTAATCGATCAAGCAGGGGGGCTCCTAAGGTCGGGGAAGGCTCTGATTACCAACTTGTAACACCCTCGATGCGACTATAGCTCCCACGTGTCGAGGCACGACTTAGAGGCATAACCGCATTGAAAGCAATGTCGCAAGTAAGGTAATCTTCACAACAACCCATATAAATAAATAACAGGGGAAAAAGGTACATAGTTGGCTTACACTCGCCACGTCACACAAATACATGAATAACATTACAATCATCCAATACACTCATGGTCCGACTACGATACCAAAATAAAAGATCAACCCCAACATTGCGACATGGTCCCGATCGCCCCAACTGGGCACCACTACTGATCATCAGGGAAAGACACATAGTAACGGCGAGAGTCTTCGTCGAACTCCCACTTGAGCTCAAGCGCATCATCTGGAACGGAATCATCGGTCCCTGCATCTGGTTTGGAAGTAATCTGTGAGTCACGAGGACTCAGCAATCTCGCACCCTCGCGATCAAGACTATTTAAGCTTATAGGTAAGGCAAGGTAATAAGTGGAGCTGCAGCAAGCGACTAGCATAAATGGTGGCTAACCTGTTCGCAAAAGAGAGCGAGAAGAGAAAGCAAAGCACGAACGAAGAACTAAAGAACAACCTATGGCAAACATTACTCCAACACCGTGTTCACTTCCCGGACTCCGCCGAGAAGAGACCATCACGGTTACACACGTGGTTGATTCATTTTAATTAAGTTAAGTTTTCATGTTATCTACAACCGGACATTAACAAATTCCCATCTGCCCATAACCGCGGGCACGGCTTTCGAAAGTTCAAATCCCTGCAAGGGAGTCCCAACTTAGCCCATCACAAGCTCTCACGGTCAACGAAGGATAAACCTTCTCCCGAGACATTCCGATCAGACTCGGCATCCCGGTTTTACAAGACAACCTCGACAATGGTAAAACAAGTCTAGCAACACCTCCCGAATGTGCCGACAAATCCCGATAAGAGCTGCACATATCTCGTTCTCAGGGCACACTCAGATGAACACTACGTACAACTAAAACCAACCCTCAAGTTTCCCTGAGGTGGCGCTGCAAGTGGCTCTGTTTGGACCAACACTCAGAGGAGCACTGGCCTGGGGGGGGGGTTAAATAAGATGACCCTCGGGCTCCGGGAACCCAAGGGAAAAATAGGCTAGGTGGCAAATGGTAAAACCAAGGTTGGGCATTGCTGGAAGAGTTTTATTCAAGGCAAACTGTCAAGGGGTTCCCATTATCAACCAACCGTGTAAGGAACGCAAAAATCCGGGAACATAACACCGATATGACGGAAACTAAGGCGGCAAGAGTGGAACAAAACACTAGGCAAAAGGCCAAGCCTTCCACCCTTTACCAAGTATATAGATGCATTAAGATAACAAGATAATATAGTGATATCCCAACAATAAACAATGTTCCAACAAGGAACGATCTCCAATCTTCACCTGCAACTAGCAACGCTATAAGAGGGGCTGAGCAAAGCGATAACATAGCAAATCAACGGTTTGCTAGGACATGGTGGGTTAGAGGTTTGACATGGCAAATTGGGAGGAAGGATAAGCAAGTGGTAGGTATCGTAGCATAGGCATAGCAAAAGAGCGAGCATCTAGCAAGCAAAGATAGAAGTGATTTCGAGGGTATGATCATCTTGCCTGCAAAGTTGTCAGAGTTGACTTGATCCTCGTAAGCAAACTCAACGGGCTCCTCGTTAGCGAACTCGTCTCCCGGCTCTACCCAAACAAGACAAACAAGCAAAAGGAACACAATCAACCACGTGCAAAGCTCAAACAACATGATGCGAACATGGTATGCTATGCGGGATGTGATATGTGATGCATATGCAAGATTTGACAAGGAATGATTGAACCTAGCCTCAACTTGGAAATCCAAGAGTGCCACTGGAAAGGTGAGGTGATTTCGGTTGAAATCGATAAAAAGATCACCGGAATCGGATGCACGGTTTGGAAATGGCAAGCAAAACAAATATGGCACCGGTCTGCGATAAACAACAAGTAGCCATCTAAATGCATCAAGATAAATATGCTACTGCACTCAAACATGACAACAAAATACATGGAAGGGATCCACTCATGATGCTTGACAAAAGATGAACACTGAGCTACGGCCAATTCACCCATTAACAGGTTCAAACAAGCATGGCAAAAGCGCAAATGATAACAGGTTTCAGACTTGGTGAAATTAACACAAGTCTGGAATTTAACATCAGGTAGCACACTTTAGAGCATGAAAACTATATGCTACAGGAACTTAACATGGCAATGCAAGGCATGGAATGAAGCTACTCAAAGCACTTAACAAAAGTACCTTAGTGACCTGGAGCCAAAAGGGATCAGAAAATACAATTGCAAGCATGTGAACATGGCAAAAACATAATCAGGTTACAGACTTAGTGAAAAACTGGAGCATGCAAATCTGTTAACGAGTAGGCATGTTTACGAGCTCGATGCACTCATTACGGAGCATGGCATGACAATCTAAGCATACACCCATCAAGAATACAGATCATAGAAGCTAGACATGGCAAGAACAAAAACATAGCATGCACGGATCAACGGCAACATCCTCGGCAAAATCGCTAACAAGTCAACAATCTGCCAGGATTCACGAAATAGCAAAAGTAGAGCTTGATTGACTCAAGCTAGTGTGCTCCATAAATGCAAAAAAAGACATGGATGGATAGAGAACCACAATGTTAACAAAACATCCTTACTGATCATCCTCAAAAGAGGCACAGATCACTAGTAAACAACATGAACATATGGCATATTGACAAAATCAGATCAAGGACTTAGTGAAATTCTAAGTCCCTGAAATTAGCATTAACGAACGCACTACTTTGCAAGCTTGTGCTAGTCACCACACATATCACAAAAATACATGGTAAGCACCTCTGTAAAGATGGCATGGCATATAACAAAACACATGTAGAACTCCGAAGCATATCATGCATGCATTAATCATGGCAAAAATGACAAATAGTTATTTGACGAAACAGATCTGACAAATATATCACATAGCCCTCTTCCAACAGCATTTCAGGCATCAAGATGAGCTCAAATGAAAATGATGCAATGAGATGAAATGATGTACTCTCTGAGATGAACATTTTGATATGCTACACGCCCAAAACGGAGCCACGGGTGCAAAGTTACGATGCGATGAACAATGCAAAAAAATATGCAGACTTGGGGGAAAAACGAGGTCAACCTCTAGGGTTACTGTAGCTCGGATCTGGATCTCGCCGGAACAGTAGCGATTCGCCGGAGATGGAGTACGTCGCCGGACTTGGGGGCTTGTCGGGGCGAGGAGATGAGGAGAAGGACGGCCGGAGTCGCCGGAGCGGCGAGGGGCGGCGAGGGCGGCGAGGAAGCCGCGAGCCGAGGCGGCGGCGCGGAGCAGCGGCGCTCACCGGCGCGGTGGCGGCGCGGTGAACCTTGGCGGCGGCGCGGACGAAGGCGGCGACGCGCGCGGTAAGAGGCGGCGCGGGGCGCGCGGGCCTCGGGGGCTCTCGCCGGGCCGAGCGGGCCGGCGGCGGGGGAGACCCGGCGGCGACACGTGGCGGCGTGTGGCTGGCTGGGCGCGGTGGGCGGACTCGTCCGGTTGTGGCCGGATGTGTCCGATGGCGGCGGAGCTGATTTCTAGGGTTAGGGGAAGAGGAGATCCGGGAATTTCGGAGGAGGGTCTATTTATAGAGGTAGAGAGAGCTAGGCTCTTTTCTGGCGCCGTTGCCGGGGAGCTTAGCGCTTGAAGGTTTAGGTGGGTTTTGGGCCAAATTGGAAGGGTGTTGGGCTGCAACACACACGAGGCCTTCTTGGTCCCTCGGTTAACCGTTGGAGCATCAAATGAAGTCCAAATGACACGAAACTTAACAGGCGGTCTACCGGTAGTAAACCAAGGCCGCATGGCAAGTCTCAGTCCAATCCAGAAATGTTTAACCCCCACACACGAAAAGAGGTAGAAAGGACCACCGGAGGAGATAGGAGCGCCGGAATGCAAAACAGACAACGGGGAAAATGCTCGGATGCATGAGACGAACACGTATGCAAATGCAATGCACATGATGACATGATATGAGATGCATGACAAAGGCAACAACACACGGAGACAAAAACCCGAACCCGAGGAAAATAAAATAACTTAGCACCGGAAACAGCAAGAGTTGGGATACATATAAGGTATGTTACATCCGGGGTGTTACAACACTCCACCACTACGAAAGGATCTCGTCTCGAGATCTAGGACGGGAAAAACGCCGGGTACTCAGAACGGAGGTGATCCTCATGTTCCCAGGTGGCTTCACGGTCGGAATGGTGTGACCACTTGACATTGAGGAATTTGATTGACTTATTGCAAGTCTTGCATTCAGTCTCTTCAAGAATAGCAACTGGGTGCTCATGATAAGAGAGGTCTTCTTGGAGATCAATGTCTTCGAAGTTGACGGTGCGGTCAGGAGTCTTGAAGCACTTGCGAAGCTGAGAGACATGGAACACGTCGTGCACATTTGCAAAGTTTGAAGGAAGCTCGAGTTGATAGGCGAGATCGCCTCTCTTGCAGACGATCTTGAAAGGACCCACGTATCTAGGGGCAAGCTTCCCTTTGATACCGAAGCAACGAGTACCTTTCATTGGAGATACGCGGAGGTAAACATGGTCTCCGATCTCGAAAGCCAAATCACGATGCTTACTATCATAGTAGCTCTTCTGGCGCGATTGCGCTGCTTTGAGGTTATAACGAATGACTTTGCACATTTCCTCTGCCTCCGTGATCAAATCATTTCCAAGAAGTTGACGTTCACCGGTCTCTGACCAGTTAAGAGGAGTACGACACTTCCTGCCATAGAGAATTTCGAATGGGGCCTTCCCCGAACTTGCTTGAAAACTGTTGTTGTAGGAGAATTCGGCATATGGAAGACAATCTTCCCACTTCATACTGAAAGAGATAACGCAAGCCCTGAGCATATCTTCAAGAATCTGATTGACACGCTCGACTTGACCGCTAGTTTGAGGATGGAAAGCTGTGCTGAAGCGGATGTTGGTGCCCATGGCCTTCTGAAAAGAATCCCAAAACTTGGAGGTAAAGATGCTACCACGGTCTGAAGAGATCAACTGTTGAATGCCGTGCAGAGAGACAATCCGAGAGGTATACAGCTCCGCCAATTGAGCTGCAGTGATAGACTCTTTGATAGGTAGGAAATGAGCCACTTTAGTGAGTTTGTCAATGACAACGAATATAGCATCATTGCCATGCTTGGACTTTGGAAACCCAGTCACGAAGTCCATCTCAATGTGGTCAAACTTCCATTCTGGAATGGCAAGAGGTTGGAGGAGACCAGCTGGTCGTTGGTGTTCTGCCTTCACTCTTCTGCAGACATCACATTCATTCACGAACTGAGCAATCTCGCGCTTCATTCGAGTCCACCAATAAGCCTGCTTGAGGTCCTGGTACATCTTCGTACTCCTAGGGTGGATGGAGAGGAGTGAATTGTGAGCCTCGCTCATAATGACTTTACGAAGGTCACCTTTAGGCACAACAATGCGATCCTTGAAGAAGAGAGTATCC